>NW_022695265.1:124735-127428 GCF_011630105.1 Anneissia japonica | reverse complement strand
ATTTTGATTTTGGCGAAAAATATATAATGTCTGGAGAATTTTGTATGGTCGGAAATGCAAAAAAAGAAGGAGGGAAGAAGGAGAAGGATGGGAAAGAGAATGTTAATCCAGTACCCGACCGAGTTACATTTTCTCGCAATTCACATTGGCGGATGTGGGGGAGGGGATCATGGGTCCTGACCTCTCCCTTGTGCAACAAAAAAAAAGGGAAAAAAGAAAAGAATTCTAGATTAGAATTTTGAAGAACATAAAATTCATTAAAACACACTTCAAATGTCGGGAAAGCTCAATTCCCGCCATTTAGGAATTATGATTTTCCTGGGGAAGAACACCACCCTTTCTTTTTGGGATTTATCGATTCATGAAAAAAAGAATACGCATGCAACTACTCATTTGTTTATGTATGTATACACACATAAAATAAAAAATGATAAAAATTTACCTGACCTTTTTAAAGAGGGGAAAACCTTGAATTTTGAAGAACTTTAAAAGTCTTTAAAAGACATTTCAGAAGTCAGGTAAGCTCATCTCCCGCCATCTAGAAATCGAAATTTTTCCGGGGAACCCGGACCCTTTATCTTTGGAGTTCATTGATTAATTGAATCATTTTCAAGGGGGAGGGGGGACACCTTGAATTTTGAAGAATTTGAAAGTCATTAAAAGACACCACAGAAGTCGGGGAAAGATCATTTCCCGCCACCTAGGAATCAAAATTTTCCCGGAGAAGAACCACGTGACCTCCCCACACCCCACCTTTCTTTTTGGGGTTTATCGATTCATGGAAAAACTACGTATGCAACTTACTCAATCTTTTTTTATGTATGTATACACACATAAGGCCTATTTACTGTAATAACAATGGGAAAAAATATCTGACTGTTTTCAAGAGTGGAAAACCTTGAATTTTGAAGAACTTAATTACTTTTAAATTCTTCAAAATTCAAGGTGTTCCCCTCTTGAAAATTATTATAATGAATCAATGAACCCAGGGAAAGGGATGTTCGAGTTCTTCCCGGGAAAATGTTGATTTCTAAATGGTGAACAATGAGATTTCCCGACTTCTGAAGTATTTTTTAATGACTTTAATTTAAAAGACACCTCAGAAGTCGGGAAAGCTCATTTCCCGCCTTCTAGGAATCAAAATTTTCCTGGGGAAAACCCCCGTACCCCCTTTCTTTTTGGGATTCATCGATTCATGGAAAATTTGTATGCAACTACTCATTTTTTTTAAATTGTTATGTATGTAACACACATAAGGCCTATTTACTGTAATAACAATGGGAAAAAATTACCAGACCGTTTTCAAGATAGAAAAACCTTGAATTTTGAAGAACATAAAAGTAATTAAAAGACACCTCAGAAGTCGGGAAAGCTCATTTCCCGCCATCTAGAAATCGAAATTTTCTTTGGGGAAGAATGTTGACCCCACCACCTATATTTGATTCCAGATCTGCATGATTCATATTCCCATTCATCATTAACAGTGGCGTAACAGGCGGGGCAATGGGCAGACTGTTCCCCCCCCCCCCTCCGGGCTGACCAAGCTGTCGTACCGGGCTGGGTAAGAAGAGAAAAGAAATAGGGGAGAGGGAGGGAAAGAGAAAGAAGGGGAAAGAAAGAGAAAAGAAAAAGGAAAAGAGAAGAGAAAAATAAAGACGAGAATAAAAAGGAAGATATAATGAACAGATATCACAGTACCCCTGCCTGCAACAAATTCTCCACTTCAAAAAGTGTCCAAAGCGCATTTGATCTAAGCCGCCAGGTATTCTCCGCAGTGGTGTAATCACCGGGGGACAAGGGGAAAATACTTTCCCCATTGAATGCCCTTTTCACCCGGGAAAGTGCCTGAAATCTCAAATTTTAAATCGCATATTTTGTTGAGGTAGGCTAATTTCCTCTAAAAATTCCACATTTTAGGGAGTTTTGATCAATTCCGACGAAATTAGAATTTAAAAAACAAAAGTTTTTCGTGCGCTTCGCGCGCATTTTTCATATTAAAGCTTGTGCTTGCTCCCCTTTGCCTTCTAAGTTATAACACATAGTCCCAAACTCAAGAAAGAAAATTTAAGATAGATCGTTTTACCTATTAAAGAAGGGCCTCAATGTGTAATGATGTTGAAAAATATGTTTGTAATAAATAAAGCCATAAGGAAAATGCTTATATTCAGTTCAAAAAAACCAGTGTGGCCATATATAACATAAGAGCATTTCTTGTTGAGGTAGGCCAATTTCCTCTAAAAATTGCACATTTTAGGGAGTTTTGATCAATTCCGACGAAATTACAAGTTAAAAAACAAACATTTTTCACGCGCTTCTCGCGCACTTTTTAATGTTAAAGCTTGTGCTTGCTCTCCTTTGCCTTCTAGGTTATAACACATAGTCCCAAATTCAAGAAAGAAAATTTAAGATAGGCCTAGATCGTTTTACCTTCGCGCGCATTTGTTAGGGTTAAAGCTTGAGCTTGCCCTCCTTTGCCTTCTAAGTTATTTTAAAACCTAATACTCCCAAAACTTGAGAAAGAAAATTTAAGATAGATCGTTTTACCTAAAAGAAGGGCCACAATGTGTAATGATGGTGAAAGAATAGGCCTATGAATTGTAATAAATAAAACCATGATGAAAAAATGCTTATATTTAGTTTCAAACACACGCGTGTGCCCTATATTAATATTAAAATAGGCCATGTCGTATTGT
>NW_022695265.1:122106-124063 GCF_011630105.1 Anneissia japonica | reverse complement strand
ATTTGATTCTAATCACAGTGGCGGATCCAGGGGGTTAGATGTGTATAAGAGACAGTTCATAACGGACCGAAATTTGGTTTCCGGTTTACATAAAATACTTAGGATCTATGCAATTTTAGGTCTCCTATTAAAGATTCGGGGATACGATTTATTTGCTTGTGAAGCGAGATACCACAAAAGCTGTCGAAGTAAATATGTATTGAAAAGCAAATCGTTTTGGTGTGATGGTGATATACTTCCAACAGAAGTGGTTGATGTCATTGCAGAGAATGATTCTTTTAATTCTGATAATAGCAGGGACGAATCCGAATACGACAGTGAAAGCAAAGAAAATGAAGTGTAACATCAATGTAGGCCTACTCTCGATTTACCAACCTGCAGACAACATTATCTGGAGTAGTAATATTGAAGTAAAAACGACAAAATTATTTGAGAGATTGTGTGAACTTAATTAGTAAGTTAAAAATGTTATGTGAAAACTAGCATGATGTCCTCCGCCTATACACCTTATCTGATGATAATGTTGATCTTGATCCTGACAAAGTGTTTTGTATCTGCCCTTTGACGGTTGTAGGCCTATGAGTACGTATCAGCGTATACTTGTATGAAGTCATTTCATCAAAATAATACAGTATTAAATTATGCATTTGTTTATATCATATACATGTAGAGCTACGCAGCAAACTTTGACTTATTAGTATCAATTACCCCGATTAATTAAAAATGTATATAAACAATTAAATGTTAAAGAAAATTGCATTCAATGTTTAAAAGTAGAATCGGGACCCGATTTACAGAATAAGTATAGGCTTCTCCAAAACTGAGGGCGTAATTCACTCCATATGGAAAGCCAATTTCACTAGTTTTCAAGTTCACATCAATTTATGAGTTTCCTTTTGATACTTAGAGGATTTTTTCTGGTTAAACTTTATCTTAGGACGTAAATAATTGTAGTGTATAAAAATGCATTGTAATATAGTTACATTATTAGCGAACTTATCAATTAGTTAATAGATGTTGTAGATACGCAAACGGCGTATCGTGATTAGAACGTCATGACGTCACTTCTCGAGGAAACAATCGGCGGTGACAAGCGGGTAGAAAGAAACTGCTTACAAAAGCCGAACTTTCTCGTTAAATCCCAGATTATTGTCTTATATATCGCGGGTTCCATATATTGTATACGTGGTACTTATGACCCATTCATTAAGGTTAGATAGTCTACAATTGGAGCGCATTGAAGCATTTTATGCCCATGTCTGCCCTTTATTTTAAGAGTGATTAATCCCACAAAAGTAGCAACCTTTGCCGCTTCACTTGAATGAATATTATTATGGTTATTTCACTCGCTGTTCGTACATAGATGCTCTTGACGACGGGTTATTTTCATCACTTTATGTATGCTCTCCATGCTTTTCAGCTGCAGTAGCTTATTCTTGTTCCCTTTTTGCTTAGATGTCAGCCTACAATTTAATCGCACTCACCCTCGCCGTTTATGCAAGCAGCTGTTACGTAACTTTCAGTCTTGCGGCTACTCCGAAGCCACATGTCATTTTTATTTTATCAGATGACCAAGGGTACCGAGACGTAGGGTACCATGGATCAATTTTTGCCACCCCTGTGATTGACAGGTTAGCAGGGGAGGGGGTTAAGCTGGAGAACTATTACGTCCAGCCCATTTGTACGCCGACAAGAAGTCAACTAATGACCGGAAGATACCAGGTAAAGTACGGCATTTATTCAAAATTATTTTGCCTGACAACAAAAGCAAGGGGCTGATCCAGAAATTGTCTGCCGGGGAAAATCCACGCCTACCTCAGCGCCAACATATTTGGGGCCCAGTTGAGTAAATAGGCACTTCTAGATGTTTAGAAATGGCTTTTTCAAAGCAGTGCTCATCGCAAAAATGATTTTCCTCTTTTCCTTTTTCATCTTTTCATATATATATATATATATA
>NW_022695265.1:115919-120462 GCF_011630105.1 Anneissia japonica | reverse complement strand
TCCTATTGTTTTACACTGCTCATACCTACGCAACTGAAACAAACAGAAATTCTGTAATCAATACAATGTTCAATAGTAAATTTGTAAAGCATCTCAGTAAGTTTTGTTGGTAAAAATTTGCTCATTTTTACCTAATAATATAACCTTGTATCCCACCAAATTATTTTATACTATAAGTACGTGTTTTTTCCAAGTTAAATGGTCATCAATTTGTACTCCTAAGTATCTTATGCAATTTACCTGTCCAACTTTGTAAAATTGACATGGATATTAGGAGCAGGTTGGATGATTCATCTTATTTCTTATATATTTATGATCTATATATAAATCTAAAAATCGTTTTAAAAGTAACGGTAAACACCATAAATCAACCTTTGCCACCAAAAGTTTAACGTTGTTTCAACGTTAACTTGATACAATGGCAAGTTGTGCTGATCTGCACTGCTGGCTGCCTCTCATCAAACCTAAATTATATTCAAATGTAAATTAAAGTTTTAATATTATTTATTTGAATCGTAACTCTCTACCATACCTTTAAATTCAACATTAGAATTTTTCATTTATACTTTTTAAAATGAAATCTTATGATTTTTAGGGATATTCATCACATTATATAACCCTTAAAAGAGGTCTATTCCCAGATTATCCTCACATTAATATCCTTAAACGAGGCCTATTCCCAGATGATATACAGATTATGTCTAAGATGTATTCATGATATATCACGCATACCCTAATTAATTATAATGTATTTGTTATACTTATAATTGTTATTGTTTATTTTTTACTAAATTTATTACTCTGTTCATGGGGAATTATTTTGAGCTCTGTTTCATTTATGGACAACTGTGTTTTTTATTCTTGAGTATTAATTTTAACTTCAAAATGAATAAATAAAATTTAAGAAATATAAAACGTACATAGTAATTACTTTTATATATATTATAACTCTTAATCATTCACTCTAAAACCAAAAAAATAAAAATAGAAATAAATTAGATTTAAATCAATATAATTTCATTTATATGTAATAAAATAATTTTATTATTTTTTACAAACATATGCTTTGTATGAGCTTGTAGCTAAAGTATAATCAAAATATACCCAGTCAAATGTTCGGTAAGGAAAGAAAACTCGTTCATAAAACATCTCAAACAAAACAGTAAGCAAACATTAGACCGCAGAGACAGAGTCTTATCACACACAATTTCTGCCTTTACAGCTTCCCTTAGTTATATTATTAATTATTAAATTTTAATAGAAATATATTTAACAGTTATATATATCAGATACACCAGCAAATTTTTAAAGCCATTTCAGTTTCTTTTTTTTTAAACAAAAACATATATATCTGTGTATACATTACTAAAAGATTGGTTTTTTAGTGACTGAGTGATACTGTAATATATGCCTATAATATTAGTAACAACCGAATTAAATTTTGTGAGTATATAACAAATTAATAAGAATTATTCAAAAATAATAGTTATAAAATATATAGCACGTTACTAAAATAATTTTAATATTTTTTAGTGACTGGGTGATAATATATAATTTATGCCTACTGTATGGTTATATTAAGTTTTGCGAGGATATAAAAAAGTAATAAGAATTATTCAAAAATTCTACTTTTTAATGTTTAAGTACATGTATTTACAATATCACTAATGTAAAGTATTTTTATTATATATTTCATTTTTAATTTAATAGTGTTATAGTTGTTCATTTTAGTTCATATTTAGTTATTCTTATGTGTTTTATGTGTATTGTAAATTATTTAATGAAATATGTAGCGAATTTTGGTATTGCTTTATATTATATAATAATAATTAAGTCTTAAAATAAACAGTAATTGATTGCAATATGTTTTCTTGTTTCATTATTTCAGGTTTATTGCCTATGTAAGTTTTCATTGAATCCAACCTCATGAAATTCCTACAGACATTTGGATAGAAGTTTCAATAGGAATGATGTACTGTACTCTGTTCTAATAAGAATTAATATTAAATGTATTTAAATATACCTTTACAATAGAAAATCCTATTGGATCTGTACCAATTTCTAATAAGATTATTTAGAATTTCTGATAGCTTCCAAATTCAATATAAATTCTTATTGGATCTTTTATATTATGCCATTTATAATACAGTCCTTTAGAGTTCCCTATAGTAATTCAAATAAGAATTACAATAGAACAATCTATAGAATCCAATAGAATTTTCCACTAGAAATATCTAAAATTCTAATAAGAATTTTTAGAAACTAGCATAAAATGTCATATAGGATCCAATAATATATTGGGCCAATTTCCGATAAAATCTTATATAATTTTCAATAGCAAATCAAATAAGAATTACATTAGAATTATGTATAGGATCTAATAGTAATTCTTAATAAAAAATATATTTTAAATTCTTATACGATCTAATAAAAATTGTAATAAGAATTCTTATAGGATCTAATAGCAATTCCAGATAGACATATATTTTAAAACGATTAAATGATCTATTAAATAATGTAATAAGAATTCTTATTGTATCTTATAGTAATTCCTAACAGAAATATATTTGAAAATCCTATACGATCTAATAAATACTGTAATAAGAATTCTTATTGGATCTTGTGGCAATTCCTAATAAAAATATATTAAAAATTCCTATATGGTCTAATTAATATTGTAATAAGAATTCTTATTGGATCTTATAGCAATTCCTAACAGAAATATATTCAAATTTCCTATATGATCTAATAAATATTGTAATAAAAATTCTTATTGGATCTTTAAAATTTCTAATAAAAAGTATATAGGGCCAATTTCCAACAGAGTATCATAGAATTTCCTATATCAATTGAAATAAGAATTACCTTGAGCACTTTAGTGGAGATGTGCGCTTAATAAATCTTATTATTATTATTATTAATATGAATCCTATACATTTTTCTAATATGAATTTCAATTGGATATTTTCGTAAGGGTATCTGGGTGATTCCTTTTATTTCTTATATATTTATGATTTATCTATAAATCTATATATAATTACTTATATAATTTTATGATTTATATATAAATTTATGTATAATTTGTTATATATTTATGATTTATATATAAATATGTAATTACTTATTTATATATAAATTTATATATTTATGATTTATATATAAATCATCAAAGAAAGGTAAATAGTGTTTGAATAAACGGACATGATGGTACATCGAGTAGCATAGCTCTCAATGAGTGTTGTCCTATAAATAATACATTGTGTAACAAAATGCCTTTGACGGAATTCGAACCTTCGACCTCTCGCTGTCAAGGCAAGTATCATAAGTATTTAGACTACAGAAGCTTCATCATTGATCGAATTCAAAATAACCGTCATGTACACAATAGTGCATCTCGAGAGGGCGTTAAACCTGATAATTATATATATAGGCCTATATATACCATATTTCGTTAAATAAATAGATTCTTTTACAGAGATCCCAAGTATCCGGAAAATCTCGGGTTTCTCCCGATTTTTGAGGCCGTCTCCCGCCCTCCCGATTTCTATTAATAATCTTCCGATTTTTTTTAATATCCCGAAAATTTCACGAAAAATGTGTTTTCAACGATGTCATAGAGCAATGGAACAAAATTTCTTATCTTAAGCCAATATACTATGGCGCTCCGCTCAGCCCTAAAATGTCTTAAACAAGACCAGGGAGTTGTTATTGAAGTTGTTTATCAAAATAACAACTACATGGCAAGGCAGGCCTAGATCCGTGGTAGAATCGCCTTGTTTATCCTCCATGTTACGATCTTTTTCACCCGCACCGACCTCAATAATGAGATGGCTGTCAGTTGAGTAAATAAATTTCAACAAATTGACGAAATCAGAAATCACATGGGAATGGATGCCCCAAGATTTTTCGCCGCAAAGATTTGGAACTTTGTAGAATCCGTGCATAAAAAATATTTTTCTTTCAAGTAAGCTTCAGTTCTTTAATAACAATACTAAAATAATCATAGTTTTTTTTTTCTCTTTCGTAGGAGTTTAACCCACTTTTATTTCTTTTTCTTTTTGTTACTTTTCTTTCTTTTTTTCTGCTTCTAATACATATTTAAAAGAAAATGAATATACAATATAAAAACAATTGCACATAGGAGGGGTCAGTCCACAATGGCTGACTATCGTTCTTTTTTTTTTTAACATCCTTCCACTTGTAATAATTTCTAAATATTTTTACCAAGATGTAATTAACATTATTAACATCGTACATTAAAGAATTTCTTCAAGTTATTTTCATTAAAAAAAAAAAAAAAAAAAAAAAAAACATATTTATATACATATACACTGCACATATACATAATATTATTTTCTTTTTAAATCCACCCTTTACCTTTCATGGGAATTTCATTCTTTATTTCTTTCTCTTTTTGTTATTTTTTTTGTATGGAATACACTCACATACATATACATTTCACACTCATGATATATATCTATATCCGTATACATCCATGCACATACATACATATGCACACATACACATACGCACACATATACAC
>NW_022695265.1:93988-115678 GCF_011630105.1 Anneissia japonica | reverse complement strand
ATATATATATATATATACACCCCCATACATATACACAGGCCCATACATACACATATACATACATATACATTCTTTAACACGACGCAATAATTACACTTTTTTGTTTTCTTAATTATTTTATTTTCATATACTTTTTTTCTTATATATAAAAAATAGAAAGAGGCGTATTATATTGATAATTATACGGTATTATATTTTACCGTTCTCGATAGAAGAGCATGATGATAATTGTGTAATAATATTAATAATATTATTAATTATTAATTTAATCCTTGTTTTTTATTTATATTGGCCTAGGCCTATTTTTTAATTTTTTTTAATGGTTTTAAATAGTGCGTATATGCACCAACTTCTAAAATTTGAGTACAATATTATCTCGTATCTTTCATCTATTAATATTGTTTTTCTTATGGAGTAAACTCCACTAGACAAATCATTGTTGCCCATTCGATACATTATTCGTATTTCCAGTATAATTTTTTTTTTTAAGTTATTCTTTTTTACACATTTTTTTAAATTCATTCATTTTGTATATACATTTACATTCATCAACACAATACAAGTATTCTAAGTATTGCTGTTACCTATGAAAGAAGAGTACATGTTTCTGAACATTTATTGCGTAAATAGATATATAAATATGCTAAATGTATAAAGATGATTTTTTACGTACGGTATAACTACTTGTCTTAATTAATAATGACATCATTTTTATGGTAATATGGTACGTCGGACATTGTTATTTTTTGATAATTAACAGTTTTCTAAATAGTTTCATTCTCACATACAATTCAGAATCGAGCAGTGCTTTTAATAATTTTATTTTACCCACTGCTGCTTTGATAACGGCAGCTTTGTATAGGCAAAAACAAGCAACTGTGTAAATATTGTTAACATAATTGTTATCAGTACCTAGCACAATATCATTAAAAGCTGCAGTATATCCAAACTCTGGTTTAATCATTCTGTCTATTTCATTCCAGACATATTTTGCATTTAAACAACCCCAAAAGAGATGATAATCATCTTCTTTAATATTCGGATTACAAAATAAGCAGCAGTCATTGTCGGAGAGTTTCCATTTAAAAAGTCGTGAACGTGTGGTTATTGTACAATGCCTTAATTTGTAACTAAAATTTGCAAGCTTTTTCTCAACAATGTTTTTTACCTTTCTTAGCAAGACCATTTCACAATGATTATCTGGAATATTTAGGAGGCGTTCCCATTTAGATTGGATTTTACAAGGTTTTTCCGAGAAACATTTTACAATGCACTTATAAATATTTTTTGTATTCATTCAATATGTACATTCAATATTATTTTTGCCACAGGTTTCAGTCTGGTTGGAATTGTCAATTAATAACTTCCAGGCATGTGGTATAGCTGATAGCACTCTTTTCCAGTCAGATATCCAATTATGCCTTGATTGTAATTTTTCAACGATTTCATCAGCTTTTAAAAATCTATTACCCTTAACAATATAACTTATTTTGACAAAACCTGATTTAACCCAGGATTTGAAGAATAAAGACTTTTTATTTAATACCACATTTTTATTCATCCATATTACTTGATCACATATATCTTCATAAGTGTCACAATTTTGTGAACTAGATTTATTTAACATGCATAGTGACCTTAAGATATTTCGGTAAAATGTTGGCACTTTTGTATTAATTGTATTATATAAGTCATTTATATTAGTTACTTTTGTGAAAATATCTTTACAACCCAATTGTTCTAGATAGTAAAGCGGTATTTGCTTCCATCTTTCCTGTGTGTTTTTATTCAATAATTTTTTAAACCAAGTAATATGTAATGACATAATCCTTGCTTCTAGGCATGGCATTTTCATCCCTCCGTTCTTAATCTCCTCATATAATATACTCCTTTTTATCTTTTCACTACCTTCCCAGATAAAATCAAATATGGTTTGGTATAGCTGATAGCACTCTTTTCCAGTCAGATATCCAATTATGCCTTGATTGTAATTTTTCAACGATTTCAACAGCTTTTAAAAATCTATTACCCTTAACAATATAACTTATTTTGACAAAACCTGATTTAACCCAGGATTTGAAGAATAAAGACTTTTTATTTAATACCACATTTTTATTCATCCATATTACTTGATCACATATATCTTC
Source organism: Anneissia japonica (assembly GCF_011630105.1). NCBI lineage: Eukaryota > Metazoa > Echinodermata > Crinoidea > Comatulida > Comatulidae > Anneissia > Anneissia japonica. Next base: position 113,531 of record NW_022695265.1, on the reverse strand, counting down.
ATAAGTGTCACAATTTTGTGAACTAGATTTATTTTAACATACATAGTGACCTTAAGATATTTCGGTAAAATGTTGGCACTTTTGTATTAATTGTATTATATAAGTCATTTATATTAGTTACTTTTGTGAAAATATCTTTAGAACCCAATTGTTCTAGATAGTAAACCGGTATTTGCTTCCATCTTTCTTGTGTGTTTTTATTCAATAATTTTTCAAACCAAGTAATATGTAATGACATAATCCTTGCTTCTAGGCATGGCATTTTCATCCCTCCGTTCTTAATCTCCTCATATAATATACTCCTTTTTATTTTTTCACTACCTTCCCAGATAAAATCAAATATGGTTTTCTTTACTTTTTTTATTATGTGTTGTGGAGTTTCAATTATACTTGCTAGGTAGGTCAATTTCGATAATGCTAATGTATTTAAAATACAAATTTTACCGCTCATGGTCAAATTTCTCTTTGTCCATTGTTCAAGCTCATTTTCGAGCTGTATTACTCTTTCATCCCAATTTTTTTGAGTGCAAAGACTTTTGTTATACGCAATGTATACTCCTAGTATTTTGAAAGAATCTCTCCATTGAATATTTCCTGGTTGCTCTTTTTTATTTTTCCATTTTCTGAGCCACATTGCATTAGTTTTTTGTTTATTTAATTTCAATTTTGCTATATTACAAAATTCATCTACTGTTTGCAGACTTCGATCAATGCTGTTAAATGTACTGACGAACAATACTGTATCGTCTGCTAACTGGGATATTTTTACTTCATGTTCGTTATCTTTATTTATTTTTTGGAGTTTAATTCCTTTAATATTGTTATTTTTACGGATTTTAGTAGCCATAATTTCTGCTATAATGATGAATAATAATGCAGACAGAGGACATCCTTGTCTAATTCCCCGTTGCATAATAAATTTTTCGGACATCCAACCGTTATTAATTACACAGCATTCAGTATTTGCATATAATGTTTGTATCCAGCTAACAAAAGAATCGCCGAAATTGTATTTTTTTTAACCTGAAATCGTGAACCTCCTACTTACGCTGTCAAAAGCTTTCTGGAAATCTAATGAAATCAGTGCACCTTCAGCTTCGGTAGCGCATGTATATTCCATTAGGTCTTCGATTAATCGAATATTTTCTCCTCCTAAGCGCCCTTTAATATATTCTTTTTGGTCTGTATCTACTATTGATTTAATTATTTCTTGTAAAATAATCATAGTTAGAAGGTTTGGGTACTAAGTACTTTTCCGAAAAATGAAATTTATTTTAATTTGTTTGTTTATTTTCTCATCTGGATTTTTTTATCTGTATTTTTTTGAACTTTCAATTTTTAGCTTAAGATGTAATTTTGTGCAATTTTCTTGTAAATTTCTCTATTCCATTTCATACTGTAATTTTATTAATCAATTTGTAATTTTGATGTAATTTCTCGCAATATATTTGTAAATTTCTCTTTTCATTTTTATACTGTAATGTTATTTATCAATTTATCTTTCGCTTGTTTGTATTTTTCTATATATTTATATGTATTATAAGACATCCTGTAATTGGCTTCCGCTGTTGGATGATTTTCAAAATAAATAAATAAATAAAAATAAATATCGATCCCGAAATACATGTAGGCCTAGGCTCTATCTGCACTGCAGGGTGTGTGTGTTGTGTTGAGTGGGTGTCTGTGTGTACTGGTGGTCGTGACTCTGCGGCCTTGACCTAGTTAGAGAGGCAGGATTTAATGTTTTTTTCATGGGATTATGTACCAATTATTATAGGCTAGACATATATAAATGTTGACTTAAAACATGTAGTATGATTTACTAACTAAATTAATATACATATATTTTTAAATTTTTCAGCAAACGTGTGAATCTTGCAAGTTGCAGTTACCTTGCTAGAATTCTATGTTCTTTGATGAGATGTAGTAAATCAGCCATAGCCTCTAACATGTCAATGAACCAAGCAAAGTCTTGTTGACTGCTGCCAAGAAAGCTTTACTAGCAATGCTAAATAAATATTAATATTTATAAATTTATATTTACAGTATCAGTATATTAATTTTTCAGCAAACGTGTGGATCTTGCAAGTTGCAGTTACCTTGCTATAATTCTATGTTCTTTGAATAAATGTATTAAATCAGCCATAGCCTCTAATGTGCCAATGAACCAAGCAAAGCCTTGATGACAGCTGTCGAGAACACTTTACTAGCAAAATTCTAAATAAATAAATAATATTATAAATTTATATTTTAGGCCAACTGCAATGTGTAAACAAATGTAAAATTGTTAAATAAAAGTAAACAAATTGATGAAAATTGTTTGATGTTTTCTTCATTTTGTGTAATACTTTCATGTTGCACAGCGCGTCGTAAGGCGTCACAGCGAGTCGCTACAGGAGGCGATCGTTTCAAATTACAATTACAGTCAATATACAAATAAAAACAAAACGTGACAACAAAAAGGAAACAGCAAAAATGCAATTAAAATAGAGAAAGAGAAAAAGTTTTACCTATAATCCCATTTCCTTTCGCAATTTAATAGCTTGTTTTATGAAGGTTGTACGGCCGGCCAGAATAACATTATAGTCAGTAGACTTCATAACATTGATAAAGTTTATATAATCGTTATATTGGTTGAGAGATTTTAGTAACCGCTGGTGATTCGATGGTTTTAAACAAGAATTGATTGATGACGTATGAAACGAAATAAATTGATAACGTCACTTTTTATCTTCCTTAAATAATAAATAATATAAATAATAATAATAATAATAATAATAATAATAATAATAAAACAATTAAATAAATTAAAACTCTAGGAAAAACATACGAATAGGCCTAGCCGTTACTGAATTCACGTAATCTTTATACATCTGTAGTGTATATACTTCGAAGAAATTTTTGATAAGAGTATCAGTTCTGTTTGTTCAAATATATCGAAACAATTCTCTCTTGTCTGCAAGATACAGATAAAAAAAAACTCCTATAGAATGGGTTTCTACAAGCCTATTACCGACTACATAGACTCCAAGATTGTTGAGAAGGCTAAGGCAACTATGCGACGTTTTATGCAGCCTACCAAAAATAGAAAGTTGAAATCGGGCCAAACGTTAGCACATCGTTCACGCCAAATTGTATTCCTGTAGAGAATAGAAAAACTGCCAAACGTATCCAGCTATCGGAAAAGAGACACGTTGCTGTTCATCAATGGTGACCAGTCATGCGTTTGCATCCGAGACTATTACAAAACAGCGGAAGGTGGTGACGTTAAACCAAGTAAAAAAGGCATTAATCTTCCAATCAGTCAATGGTACGAAATGCTAAATCGAGCAGCGAGGTTGAACAAATTTAAGTGGAATTAATGGTGAATGCGGTACAGGATCAGATGAAAACAATAACGGGAAACTTCTTGTAGACACTGAGGCTATTGGAGTTAACCAAATCAAAAAGAACTGTGATACCAATGTAACTGGCTGTATCCATTGATGATAACGTCGAGCATGATTGTCTTGAACATTGATGATAGACAGCCGAATATTCCGATGTTCTTGTAGAACTAGATACATGTAATCAGGGATACTGATTTTATCATCCAAAATTGTGATCAGATCAAATATCTTTACCATTTATCTCACACAGTTGGGGAAGCGTTATATCAGTAATCGACCATAACAATGCGAGGGATTGAAGGAATTATTAAGAGCGTTATGTTAAACGAACACTTAATGCATAAATTTGTATTAATGCAAATTATATGATGATTTTTATATTATTCGTTTGCTAGAAAGAAAATAAATGAAAAGCTATTCCTTATTTCTGAAACAAAACATATGACTCTCTCTGAAGACGATGACGATGTCGACTATGATGGATGGTGATGATAGCGACTATGGTAGTGACGATAGAAGTATCAATTTGTAAAACAAACTTTAAAGCACATAACAATTCTAACATCACTGTAAATATCACACTGACTCATCAAACAATTTGAAATAAACGGTTCAAGGAATTGCCGAACGCAAGACAGTAAAGCACAGTGGAACTAAACAGAATTACTATAACACAAAAACCTTTAAAAAGATGCTCAATTAAAATGTATCAATATTAAAAATGCTATCGTAAAAAACATAATACAAATGAAAAAAATAATGAAAGGAATTGCAGATGTTGGGAGTTTGAATCATTAGAATTAGAAGAGATTTGAAACATACGAAACGTAAGAAAAATATGAAACAGTTATTCCAAAAAAACTGAAAAAAAAGTAAAAATGTAAAATTTATAAACTATTTCTAAACATAATTTTATAATATAAATAAAAAAAATTAAATAAAACAAATAAAGCAAACTCATTTGAAGAAGATATAAATATACGATTACAAAAAAAACCAATATAAAAATTTAAAAAATTTGAGCAATGATAGATTCAAGTAGGTCTGTAAAATATTGAAATAAGAGAATAATTGAAAACACATGTAAACGTATTCATTTGCAATACGAAAATAAGGAATTGTTAAATCTGTAAAATATAAACTTTAGTTAAGTTCTAATCATCAAATTAATAAATATCACACTGACTCCTCCAAAAATATGAAATAAACGGTTTAAGCAATTATTAAGCGAAGTACATGATTTTCTTTCTAACCCAGAAGTTATTGTCAATGATACAAACTTAATAAATGATAATTTAGCAGAAGTGAAATATGAGCGTGGGGAACAAGTGTCACTGTAGATAGAAAAGTGAAGAGTGAACGTTTATCGCTGCTTTCACAACCGCTACCGCTAGACTGAAGTTATATGATTTGCTAGATAAGTTACCTGACCGTGTCCTTTACTATACTACCGATTCTTTCGTTTTTGTTACTAACACAACCAGGAAGAATGGCAACCTCCAATTGCTGATAATTTGGGTGAACTAACAATGAGATAGGGCCTAAAGCTAGAAAATTTATTACGTGCTATGTGTCTGGTTGTCCTAAAAATCACGCCTATAAACTTGACTTGGGAAAGACGGTTTGTAAAGCAAAGGGATGCACTTTACATTTCCAAAATTCAACAAAGATAAATTTCGAAATGGTTAGCAGTATGGTTGGGGTATTGGGCCAGAAAAAAATACGACATCTGAGTATAATAGAATAACTAGGAAAACCAAATCGAGAAAAACTGTAAATCAATCCACGACTAAAGAATATAGGGTTGTATATGGTAGGAGAATTATTATTGACGATTATAAAACTGTATCGTATGGATATGTTTGGTAATATTATTAAACGTTTTTCTCTATGAAGTATTGTAAGCATCTATGTTGATAAAAAATATTGTACTTGACGAAAATTAAAACTATAAAGCGTTTGTGTACTGAGGCTCATTGATTTTCATTCTTGATATGTTACCTTTTGTACCTAAATTACCTAAATTTATATTTTAAATGTCTACGTGTAGATTCGAACAGGGCTTCAGCATGGAATTATCGAAGACGACCATACACGCTGTCTCCCTCTTGATGAGGTTACAATAGCTGAAAAGATGAAAGAAGCAAATTATACAACCCACATGGTGGGAAAATGGCACCTTGGCTTCTACGAAGACGGTTGTATACCAACTAACAGAGGGTTCGATACATTCTTAGGTAAGGAAAATTATTATTACTCTAAAAAAAGAAAATTAAAAAATAAATAAAAAATTTAATTTATCTTAGGTTAAAGGAAAATTATTATTACTCTAAAAAAAAAATAAACGCCTTCGGCCACCGTTTGTGGGGCTTTGAGTAGCATAAATAAATATTGCTAACTATATCTCAATAAATATTTTTTAATTCATTTATTGTGCTATTACTGGCATCTCTGAATACATAATTATGTAATATTTCATCATTTCAAGAAGCAATGAGTACCTCAATATCTCAACATAATATTGTATTTTTATTATTTACATTATTTATTTACACAAGCGATTACTATTCCAGCACCAGAAATTGGTTCAGGGTGGTCTAAGAATCATTTTCGGCTTGGTAATGGTAACATATTTTCAAAATGTGGCGAAAGGTCAGGGTCAAATGTCAAAGCTATAAGGTCCTTGTATCCCTGTAACCATAGGTGGTAGAGAGTTCAATTTGGTGCCAAATTGTTTGGAATATGCATATTTCTATTTGCTCTAATAGAACATTTTGTACCACCAGTGGTTGTGGAAATATAAAGACAATATGGCTATGACCTTGAAGCATCTTAAAGGTCAGAAACGGCGTTTCCGGTCATTATTTTTAGCAAAATATTCTATTAGAGCAAATAGAAATATGTATGTTCCGAACAATTTGGCACTAAATTCAACTCTCTACCACCTGTGGTTGAGGAGATACAAGGACCCTATAGCTTTGACCTTTAACCTTTTGACCTTTTGCCACATATTGAAAATATGTTACCAAGCCAAAAATGGTTCTTGGACCACCCTGAACAAATTTCTGAAGTCAAATTCTCTGCACCTCAATGTGCATACAAAACCTGGTCTGCTGGCTTCTAGGGTATACTGTATTCGTATTTTCATGGAACTGGTATTTTCAACAGTTTGATGTGTGTGTCTCGCTCGCGGAGAACCAGGCAGCTGAACAAAAGCCTAATGCGCATGCATAGAAAGGCAATAACGTAAGAAATAATGGTACCGAGCTTATCTTTTCATAGTTTATTCCGATAAATAGGCCTATACCCCTCTCTTATCTTGTCGGAAAAAATGATTGATCAAAGGGCAATTCTACGTTGTATGTCCTTCTTATTAATAGGTCCATGGTATCTATGGTCTGATGTATAGAGCATAAACACAATAACGATATAAATGTTGTAAGAACTGATAGATTATACTCTACATTGGTATATTTCTACTAATGTAATAAGCCTAAATATAGATAAATAATAATAACAGTAATACTCGAATCTCTATGAAATGTTTTCTGGCGTAATTCGAACCTGCCACTTCTTGCTATCAAGGCGAGTATCATATCATCATAGAGAAAATAGAAAAATAGAACAAAATATGTCTTTATTGTGTTTATGCTCTATACAGGCCTATATGAAGTATGCATAAATATATATTCAGACTTACCTTATCTATCTAATAATTACCCATAGCATATATCTAATGGTACAGTCTTACGCCTGCTATTTTTTGTAATTGATGAAGCAGAAAGTCAACTGAGATCATCGGATTGTCAGGGCTTTGGAGCCAAAAGGCCGCAGTATAATTACAAATATAATAAATATAAAAAAAGTAAAATGTATTTAAAAAAAAAGTGAGCTAGCATTTGACAGAAAGCTACATAATCTATAATGCAAAGCATTCACCAGTGTGGTTCAGTTGTCCATGTCTGTTGGGAAGGCCTGATATAAATATCTACAGAGGTGTATTATATTTTGTTTGTGTTTTTAATGTATGTTACCTAACTCTGTATTTATAGAAATTAATGTCTATTTTATTTATCTTCCATGCTGTTCTATAAAAAAAAAATACATATTTCCTTATTTTTCTTTTCATTTTCTTTAACAATTAAAATTTAATTTAAATTAATTAATTAATTAATTTAATTTAACTTAATTTTAAATCGAGAAAAAACAGTTATGTCCCTTGGAATCCGTGTAAATGAACATTTATGTGGCCCCCATATAAATTATATTTTAAATGAAATCACTAGATCAAGTGGTATTATCTACAAAGTTCAATATACAGTAGAACCACTCCTTTGGGATACCCCTATTCAGGGGACACTCCTATTAAGGGGACACTTTTCCATGAAACGAGAGGCGATATATATCTGTTAACACTGAGGGGACACCCCATGTGTGCGAAATGGTCAAACAACCCTTATTAAGGAGACACTTATTTTTTTTTAAATTGTCTCACAACAAACACAACAGTCTCAAAATAAGAAAAATTCACTCAACTTTATATATTGACATGATTTTGAGCAACTTTATTAAGGAAATTTTATCACCTTTTAAACTATTATCAGCTTTCTACTACTTTTTGTCAAGGGCGAGCTTTTGTTAGACTACGTAATAATAATAATAATAATAATAATAATAAATTGTCCGTTTTAATGAAATTGTTCTATTATTTTAAAGTTGTTCTAGGCCTACTATTCTACTTCTCTGTTCCAGAGGTTTTTTGAATAAATTAAAATTTAAATTAATTGAAAATGAAATTTGAATTTTCTTCCAAAATCTCAGTGGCCTTAATATCGGTAAGCCATCCTGCATGTGTTACTTCGTATAAACCAATCTTGTCAATTTTGACTCTTAACCATGGGGATTTCTTTGTCTTCGTTTTTCGTGCACTTTCAGCATTCTAGTTCATTCATTAACATTGCATCATGAAACAATATTTGGAACATATAAAATTATTGTTTTTACATTTTTTATTTTTTTATTACATTTCTACTGATTTCATATTCTAAATGAAATGTATTTTCATTGCAAATTATTGCTATGAATTAGTTATAATTCTACTGTCACTAATTATGTTAATAAAAAATACAATTATAAAGGTTTGTATCATCGTTATATGAAACATGCCAAAAAGCTATATTAAAGGGGACAATTTCACGTTTTTGGTTAGTGTCCCTTGAATAGGGGTACCCTATTCAGGAGACACTCCTATTAAGGGGACACTTTTTTTGGTCTTCATAATAGGGGTTCTACTGTATTTTCTTAGGGATATACTTTTACATTTATTCAATGTGCACGTGTTTTGTTTACCACACCTCTAATATTGTAATATAATGTGGGGGAATGAATATTCTACTAACATATAACAACTATATATATTACAAGGCGAATTGCTAGAATGATCACAAAAAATATGTACGATCTAAATAAAGTTGCATGCTTTATGCTCACATATCATCTTCAAGAACTCCCATCCCCAATTGGAAAATTTACTGATTCAAAAACAAACATTACGAAACGCTAACAAGATGTACATCCCACTAGACTAAAAAAAAAATCAATATTTATTGAAGAATTTATTGGAAAAAACTACTGACCACCCTAAAACCAAGTTAAATGACATCACTCCAACATTAACAAGAAATATTAAAAAGATGATATTTGAAACATATTAGATTGTTATTATTTAATATTCAATTTTTATATATATTATTTATTAACTACACAGTAGTTAAATTGTATAATTCAATAGTTTACCTGTTTTCAGGTTATGGTTGGCAGTACCTATAGCCCCATAGTTGGGTCATTTCTGTCGATTCCGCGACCGTGGAGAGGCTAACTTAGTTTTTCAGTGGATTTGTCTTCCTTGTGGGTATAATAACAAAAATAGCTTGGGTGTCCCTCGCAAAAGTGTGGGCATAACCCGTGAGAGCCCTAAATCCAAAATGGCCGCCTTCCGCCATTTTAAAATTTATTATTTCAGTGTTTTGGCTTACATGGCTGCTTTAGTGCATAGATTTAGAGGTTTCAGGAGTCAATGATTTCATTTTTGATGTCGGATTGATGATTTGACCTAGTTTTGATCTTCAAATCCAAGGTGGCCGCCAATTTCTATTTAAAATCTTCATTTTTTTTGGTAAAATCATCATAGTGCCCCTATAAAAGGCTTAATGAAAGCTCAGATCATGCTGAATTGACTGACAGACAATAAAACTACAATTAATTATATAGAGGTCATCTTAGAAGTCAAAGGTCAACATTTGTGGTTGATTTAAAATGAAGTTATTTGTTTTGTTGCTTTATAAAATTCCATTTTACTGTACTGTTTATATCTAGGAATTCATATTTAATGTCTGATTGATTTGGATTTGACCTTCAAATCTAAAAATGCGGCTGATGTCATCACATGTGTCAAATGTCAATATTAATTAATAAAAAGAAGCTTTTTTAGTTACATTGGTTATAAAATTCCTGTGTACTGTACTGTTAATATATTCTGGAATTCACATTTGATGAACCTTTGATTGACCTTCAAATCTAAATTTCTGTTGAGGTCATCTCAGGTGTCAAAGGTCAGCATTTCTGGTTAATGGAATATAAGTTTTTAGCTAGTTACATTGGTTATAACATTCTAGTGTAGTAGTGTACTGTTAATATCCAGTAATTTTTCGTTTGAGGTCCAATTGATTTTAAAGTTTTGACCTTAAAATCCAAGAATTCTGCTAATTTTCAGCTCACGCAGTCAAATGTTCAAGTTCAAGTTCATCTCAGAAGTTAAAAGGTTACAATTGTAATATATTCTAATTCTAATACTAATTTCCTGAATTATCAACTAAAGAAAGTAAGTTATTTCTTAAACAATAGGCTGCTACTCCTCATCCGAGTCTACTGTACACTCATTGCTGTTTCTCAAAATAGTCACTAGTGAGCTGGTGCAGCAAGGGTGGCAGAGTACTGGTGAACAATTCAAGATTTCTTAACCATGACAAATGGAGGACGGATGCTAGTTTAGCAACTTAAAATGGCACTAGCAATATGTGATGCAGTTTGTCCTTGTTCAAATGGTGCAATGTGTCTTCATCAGGTGGAAGGCCGGCTGTACTCTTCTCAGTTTACGCCCCTTGAAACGTAAGGGTACCCTACAAATTGGCCCATACGAGAAAGAGCTGCTTTGCACCCTAAATCCATAAGGATCCGAAAAATTTGGCCTAAATAACCTTATGTGCCCTTTAAAGGATATATTTGGCCCCTTAGGTTTGCATTTGGTTTATTTGGAACCCATATGGGTTTGAACAAATTAATTCATGTGCTATATCTGTTTTTTTCTTCAGAGCTGTACAGGGGCTGAAATGTAACCTAGGTAAAAATTCCAGTTGGAACTAAAACCACATTGGGTGTTGTGTTTTTTCAGCTGGACCCAGTTTCAACTGGTCTTCAATTGGTCACAGCTCCTTCTTCTTGTGTAAAATAATAATGGATTTAATCGACTTCTGTAGACAAAAATACACTGAGTTCAAGATATACAGACCATAATTTCTTTAATTAAAGAACATCAACTGGAGAGGACAAAAGATTTCATCAGCTTTGTCTTCATCCTTTAACTTTCATGCACTCGATTTAGCAGTTTCCTCACCTCAGGAATTATTAATCACCTTCTTCGATTTTTTCTGTACCCAAAATACCCAAATGTGTGGTCATTGCCAGTGCCTACAAAGAAAGGTATGATGGTATTTGTGGTATCTTCAGTAAGCACTGACCATGTCTTTGAATTTGGGAAAAATATTTGGTGTGTATATTGTTATGTGTAGATATGTTGCTACCCATTGATCATGCACATCATCCTTGATAGTTACTGTAGAAAAGAAACACATGTCATGATAAGTTTGATGGGCCATACAAGAGCTTGGCATGAGTTTATAATGGTGCATATTTATTCTTTTCGAGTAGTCACTCCAGTGGCACTCTGAGCCATCCCTCATTTTGCCATATCAACGACTGATAGAGTATGACATTTTCCACAGTGTCCAAGCCCAAAGACATTCAAATGAAGTGAGGTTTATTCTGAAAACAAGGTAAAACTGCAGAAGCTTGAGGGATTAAAATTTGTTAAAAACACAAATTTGGTGACACCGTTTACTGTGGGGTAAGAACCAGAGCACTGGTGTGGCAAGCAAAGAGTATGGATTCAGAGTCAGATACAATACTGCTCTCAGCCTATGCCAATTTATAATAGAGATACACTGAAGAAGTTGTACTAGACAGACGTGTATCCAACGCTTATGTTCCGTTCCAAGTTAGGACGTATCAACTTCTAGGTGATCTACCGATGTGATGCTCTCTGAAGCGAGGGAGCATTTACTGTACGTCAGACTGAGGGTAAAAGTCTGGTGTTAAAGGACAAAGTCAAAGTCAGACATTGTAAAATGAGACTTTTTGACCATTGAGAGCCAAGGTTTGTAACCTGTTACCTTCTGAGATGTACTTAGTGTAGTTTTTACTTGCATAAAATTTGAAAATTTTACACTTGTGAGATGAAAATCAGCAGTATGGATTTGAAGTTCAAATCTAAACTAATCGGACATCAATATGAATTCCTGGATATCTACTATACAGTACACTGGAACTAACTGGAATGTTATAGCCAATGTAAAGTAACTAGCTAAAAGCTTAATTTTCTATTACCTATAAATGCTGACCTTTCGGTACCTTTTTATTTGAAGGTCAAACCTAAATGTACATGAAGTATGAATTATTGAATGTTAACAGCACAGAACACTGGAATTTTATAAAATGGAACTACAATTGACCTTTAACCTCAAACATTGACCTCTGGCGTCCAAAGTGACCTCAGCACCATTTTAGATTTTAAAGTGGAACCTAAATAATTTGGAAATCAAATATGAATTTCTGTATATTAACAATACACTGGAATTTTATTATTTTAATTTTTTTTTTAACTAAAAGCTTCATTTTTTATTAACCCCAATTGTTAACATTTGACCTTAGAGATGACTACTGTATAATTAATTTTAGTTTTACTGTCCATCAGTCAATTCAGCTTGATCAGAGCTTTCATGCAATCCTTTTATAAGGCACTATGACGAATTTAAAAAAAAAGTGGTTTTTGACAAAAAAATTTGAGGCCATCTTGGATTTGAAGGTCAAATATTCGATGCGATATAAAAAATGAAATCCTGGACCCCTAAAACCCCTAAATCCTGCACTAAAGCAGCCGTGTAGGCCAAAACACTGAAATAATAAATTTCAAAACTGCGGAAGGTGGCCATTTTGGATTTAGGGCTCTCATGGGTTATGCCCACACTTTCGCGAGGGACACCCAAGCTATTTTTGTTATTATACCCTCAAGGAAGACAAATCCACTGAAAAACTAAGTTAGCCTCTCCACGGTCACGGAATTGCCAGAAATGACCCAACTACCAGTCCATTCTGCGTAATCAATTTCTTTTTTTCATTCCAATGTAACTGTAAAATTGTGTATGGTTTCAGCTGACAAGCAATCGCCTCTTTTGGAACCTACTGTATGTTTTGCCAATAAAGTTTATATGATATTTATTGAGTTTAATTTTGTGTAAAAGGCTATTTGACCGGCAGTGAAGATTACTACCATCATGACAAAAGCACTGGCTATGACTTCAGACGGAATGACGCTGTTGAATATAACTATAAAGGAATCTACTCAACATTTGTGTATGCTAAAGAAGCCATCGACATCATATCAAAGCATGATCCTGACAAGGTAGGCCTATTTCAATAATATTTTTATGTAATAGTCTTAAAGTTGTTATATACCGCCCTCTTTCTTCCCCACCCCTCATCTGACACTTCCTGTCCCATTACCAGCAGCAACACTGTCTTTCTATCACATGTTTTTGCCGAGTCATAATCTTCCTTATCATCTGAGAAAACTAATCAATAGTTTTCCCTTTTAAATCCATTTATACAGACCCACGAATTAAAGTTTGCTATCAAAGTTTTACAAGTCAAGCGAAGTCTGTATTATTTTAGTGTGCAACAACGCGAATAAACGCCCCCACGGTAGATCGTATCCATCAATTGCAGAATAACAGTAACATACATACACGGAGTTATTGGTCACTATAAAAATTATAACCAGCTGGACGTAGTACTAGTGGCGTAACGACAAGTCATGGGGCACGGGGACGTTAGAATGTTGGGGCACCTTACATAATTTTTAGCAAAATATTTTGCTCACGAAGTCTCACTGGATATACATTTTAAGACTTTATTCAGCACACATTGTTAATTTAATATTTGCGTACAACGTTTAGACCTACGCATTACATGTCATTAGCGTGAATTTACATGCTTTATCATTGACGTATTGATCTAAGCCCCATCGAAGCTTCGCCAATATAAGCATTATCAATCAATCGCTATATATTTTTGGATATTTTTTCCGCTTGCTATTAATCAGCCAAGTTTTGTTGTTTTTTGTTTACTTATTGTCAAGTGCAAAAAAAAAATAGTTTATTTGCGCTATATAAATCCATCTATTATTATTATTATTATTATTATTATTATTATTATTATTATTATTATTATCGTTAATGTTAGTAATATTGTTATATTTTATGGTACTATTAAAAAATAATAATAAAAAATATTAATAATATACTGTGAAAATTTACTTTGCTCATAAATTGACCTACGACTTTTGGATCACTTTTCTTTGTGTCGTATGTAGTCTTGAATATACCATTATAAAGTTGGTTAAGTAACCAAATGGATTGTTTTCATAATATGTAACTTCGATACCACGAATCATGTTGGTCTGATACAGTATACTATAATAAATCCAATCTGAATCAAACGTTCTTTATGGTCCAATCGACGGTACTGTAAGCATTAATCATTAATTTTCACATTGTCTTAACTACCAATGCCTATTTAACAGATTTCGGATTACTCAATTTTTAAATTTTAAGTCTGCATGACTGTCATTTTCGGACATATAATTTACTTTATAAAAAGACTATAGTTACTTGAGCAACCAACCATGGTGGGGCTGAGGTGAGTGTGGACTCTGGCCCATCTGTCAAGGAACAATGGACCACCTGTCAGGGAAAAGCTGGCGGCACCATCACTTGAATTCAGACCCAGATTTGGCATTTTATTTATTCACGTTAACATGTAATAAGCACGCATTATTAACCCTAAATTTAACACCATTAATACGTAGGCCTACTTTTAGCTGCCATGAGGAATTTATTAGTGGTGGCTAGCCATGAATTTTTCGCTGTCTCACATACGATATCTTGCTTCACGATTTATAGTATTTTGAATAATTGTTGCTACGTTTTGTTAAATTTTCTAAGTAGTAATAATATGCATCATTTTTACGACAGCCAATGTTCCTCTACATTTCGCTCCAAGCGGTTCACACACCTCTGCAGGTTCCTTCTGACTACACACTTCCTTACGTAGATACGATCAAGAATAAAAATCGACGGGTGTATGCTGGTATGGTAACGTGTATGGATGAGGCTATAGGTAACATTACTGGCGCAATTAAAGCTAATGGAGATATGTATGACAACACTGTCATCATTTTTTCAAGCGGTAGGTGTTTTCGGTTTTTTAATTCGCTTTACTTATGGTAAAGAGAAATTTAGCGGCCTAGGCCGGCTCTTAGGGGTGACAGCCGCCCAGGGCCCCTAAATTTTTACAAATTATGACAAAAAAATGGGAAAGAGACACATGAACACATCTTTTTACGAGCGACATGTTAAAAGTGTTTAATATATTATAATAATTGCAATGCAGATAATGGTGGCGCTAGACAAAATGAAGGCAACAACTGGCCGCTGCGTGGTTTCAAGAGCACGTACTTTGAAGGCGGTATACGTACTATTGGATTTGTTCACAGTCCACTGCTTAATGACCATGTCAAAGGAACAGTTAGCCATGAACTTATTCACGTCAGTGATTGGCTCCCTACGCTTGTGGAAGGTATAGCCGGTTGGACTACAAAAGGAACCAAGCCTCTCGACGGTGTTAACCAATGGGATACAATAAGGTAAAACAGATATCTCTCCTTGCAAAATGAAATTCTGGTCTGCATCAAATCAGATCTTCACTCCGAGCAAAAGCAATGTTGTTTTGTTTGTTCAAAAATTCGATTATATTTAATAATAAAATATAATATAAATTAAACTACGTGACCGTAACGCAAAATATGTTAATTTCTCGATCCTTTTGGAGGCTAAACCTGATGTCTCTTTTCTTGAACACTCTGGAGTTACATATGTTATAACTTATATCGTATACAATCTTATAATTTATAAGGTATACAATCGCTTTTATTCGTTTCACTCTATTGTGGGTTACAAACAGCGCATTTTTAGTGATTAGTGAAATAATTCAAGTCGGCAATTTAGCCTGATCTTAGACTGACTATAAAAATTTGCCTACGGGGGTATAATTTTAGTCGAGGTGTGCAGGATTGCTAGTGATATTCGAAGTTCATTTTAAGAATACGAAATGACGTAATTTTGAAGTGTTTTTTTTTTTTAGATAGAACTACGACTAAAGTTTGTTTTTAGGATACTGGGCTGGAATCTATCTAATTTCATAAAATAATACATAGTATGCATTGATGTGTTTTTCCTACTATTTATTCCTCCAGAACTGGAATTGCGTCGGCGCGAACAGAAATTCTTCATAATATCGATCCGTTACAGAAACTGACAGATGTCCAAAGGTCTAATTGGAGAGGACATCCGTTTGACGTAAGAATACAAGCCGCTATTAGGTTTGGACACATGAAGCTTATTACAGGAAACAAAGGTAAATAGAAATAATGATTTATTATTTTTATTTTTAATATTATTATTATTATTATTATTATTATTATTATTATTATTATTATTATTATTATTATATCCCGCCAGGAGATATATTTTTTAAGTCAAGTAAGTTTGTGTGTGTGTATGTGTGTCACGTTTTAGTGTTTTCATGTGTGATTTTTTTTTATGTACAACATAATCTCAAAAATGGCTGCACAGACATAATTAAAAATGAAAGGGAGTGTTAGGTATAACCCAATGAAAAACTAATCAATTGATATGAATGAAACTTTCGTGAATATTTAACCAAGTTACAAGAAAGACATTATCAAGTGTTGTTCACGATCGAAATTCGGGGTGAACTTGAGGGTCATTTAAATTTTTAAGGTCGTGCGTGACGTTTCTTGTGTTCAAAATATCTCAGAAAAACAGACACACAGATCTGAAATGGAAGATACAGGGAATGTTACGTATGACACAAGGATGAGGTGATTAAATTTTGGTATTATTATTGTTTTTGTTTTATTTTTATTATATCAGTTCAGTTAGTCATAATGTCAGCCATATTGCATTTCAAAATGGCCGACATGCAAAGCATATAAAATATCAATATCTCAGCATCTGAAACACTAATGATTATTATTATTAATTCTGGTCTTCAATCATTTACTTAATATACCATTTAAAAAATATATATATCTTGATACCATTTAGGATATTTTCAGATGATCACAGGTATTCCATTACAGGTCGTTCAAAGTAATTTTATGTAAAATAGAGTATAAAATATAAATAATAAAATAATTAATTTATTAAATATTATGAAACCCAGGGTCATAGCTTCAGTTTAGTCCAGGAGCCAAAACCCATCTACTTTCTGAAAATGCCCACTTGTTTAGTTAGTATACATGGAAATGCCATTAGAGGTTCTTCGAACTGTCCATGGGACATAAGTTCTAGAATAACAGGTCAGAGATGAGTAAGGTCATTCTGTGTAAAGTTTACTATGACACCATAATCTGGGATATAAACACTATATATATATATAATTTATATATATATAATTTATATAGGCCTATATAATTTATATATATATACTGTGTATATATATACTATATATACTGTGTATATATATACTATATATACTTACGTCGTCGGTCAGGAAGAGTGTCCCCCGCACTTGCAACCGCGAACTGGATCCGACGGGCTGATGAAGGTTGTGATCTGTGTCGGAGCGTCGTTCTTAGTCCTGTCCTTCCTGCCGTTCGTCTTCCTCGAATGGACGTTCGGCGCGAACAGGATGGCCGACGTCGCGGCGAACGTGCTCCGTTATCACTTCGACAGCGTCCTCTCGGAAATCAGACTTGCGCCTCCCGACTTCGAGACGTACGTGCGAGTGCTTGGCTACCGGGGCAAGGTGTCCGGGACGAAGTTGCCGCGCCAGTCGGTCGAGCGCGAGATGTTCTGGAGAAGGGTGCTCACGTGCCAGCTGTCCGCCATGTACTTGGAATGGGCGTACTCTGAGCCTGTCTCTTATACACATCTAGATGTGTATAAGAGACAGCTCATTCAGAGCCTAGCACCTGATGATTGAGGAAGTACCTCATGAAACAGCCTGTAGTGCAATAAAATGTTGAATTTGTAACCAAGCGTCATCTTGTTTTGATTTTATATATATATATATATATATATTAAATGCAACTGAATTTCTTGTTGAAATTTGATATTTTGAAGATGTTTTTACTTCTTGTTTTAAAATACTGAAAGGAGAGTTATTTCACTAATCTCTCAGAATTTGACCAATTAAATGACCATGACAGGACAACAAAAAAGGTAGACTGAAACTATTTACTATTTTTTGAAAGTTCATCCTGTTAAGGTCCTGGAACTGCCCATATGGCTAGACTAACAGGTCAGAGGTCAATAAAGGTCATCCAATTGTCTATCCAACATATTGTTTATGTTTATGTTTTAGGTATATTTTTTTGGTCACTTTGATACTTCGTTCAAAGTTTTTACTTGCTTAAAAATAATGAATGAACAGATATTGCACTATTTTATCTCATGATCTGACTCCATGATCTGCCCAAATAAATGAATATGACAGGACAACAAAAAGAAAGACTAAAACCATTTAATATTTTTGTAACGGTCAGGGGTCTTGAAACTGACTGTCTCATAGGACATAAACGCTACTGACCATATGGCCATTAGTTATAATTCCATGCATTTTGGCAGTGACGTTTGGTTAATTCTAGAATATTAGGTAGGACAAATAATTACAAATGTTTTTATTGTTTAATTTAACACATGAGATAACAAAATTTCAGTAATCACAGCCCAGTTGCACGTTCCATTAGAATGCAAATTAGTTAAATATGCAAATTAGTGTGGAAATGTAGAGTACTTATATTTTGGCACCTGAGGATTGGTTTCTTTTTCAAATTTTGCAGAATTTGCCACAAGTAACATTTGTTCTGAAAGACCCAAAAATGTCTTATTTATATTTTACCTTTTATTATGTTATTTCTTTTGGTATATGCAGTTTTTCAGTTTACCAGATGTTGCCATCTTGTTGATGAAAATGGCCTCAATATATACGTATTTTAATGGATTTTTATTCAAGTTTATAAGAAGGTATTTTAAAATACAAAATTCAAAAAATCCAATTCTGGTTAACGGTATAGGACTAATTTATATGTGTGGAATATTAGATTTAGCTTCATGGTTTAATTCCGTGAACAACAGATTCTTAGTAGGATCCTCAGCTGAGTGTCACCTATCACAAAAAGTTCCTGTCCAATCATCTCAGTACGTCCCGAGTGTTGGACCAGCGGCACTAATAAGTGCTATATCTTGCTTGTAAATTTAAACATACACAACTGCTCTTCTGCATACATACCTACACACACCCACCCACACACCCACACACACACACACGCACACCCGCAAACACGCGCGCACACGCACACACACACCCACATACATACATACATACATATACATATATATATATATTGAAAATGTAGGACTTGTAGAACTGGGTATTATCACTCTACAGACTGTTTCGTGCTAATGCAATCTTCAGGAGTAAGAGAATACAAGGATTGTGTGAGTATATGAATGCTAAGACAGATGAAAATGCAAATGAGTTAAATGTTTTTTAAGTAGTTATTTGTTGTTGTGCCTGCATTTAGACAATAGCTCGGTTCTTTTGTTTAGTATTGACTGTTTGTCTGAATATATTATGGATATATATTTATGGATCAATAATATCCTCTTTTTTGT
>NW_022695265.1:85793-90053 GCF_011630105.1 Anneissia japonica | reverse complement strand
ATATATATATAAAGAAAGGACTATAGACTAATATTTATTTTCTTTTATTGAATAACAGGAACAAATGGTTGGATAGCTCCTCCAGATACTGGCCTCACATCACGTAATCACGTTAAGTACTCAGGCCAAATCGTTTGGCTCTTTAACATCACGGCTGATCCCGAAGAAAGGAATGATCTTACAAATACCGAACCTGATGTTGTTATTGATTTACTGGATAAGCTTGCGTCTTATGAAAAAGAAGCGCTACCAGTGGATTATCCACCTGGAGATGCTGTTAATTCTAACCCGAAAACAAATGGGAACGGAGATGTCTGGGGTCCATGGAAATGGCGGATTCAAAAAGAGGCCCAGCAAAAAGAAACGAAAACAAAGCAAAAGAAAACAAAACAAAAACAAGATAAATTAAATAAAATCCGAACACTAAATCATATAAAAGAGCAAGAAGATTTGACATTTTATAGGGCTTATGATTCAGGCCTCCTGAAATCAAATAACCCTATTGTAACTTATTTAAAATCTGAAATCATACCTCCATATTACATTATAATTTTCTTTTTCTTGCTTGCCCTTATATATACAAAACTGAACCTTAAATGTATAAGTAGAATATTCTGATAAACACATTCCTACGGCTGTTTAGTATTGCTCGCAATCAAACTGCGACATCTTCCTCTTAGAATTGTATTCGCAGTTGAAGGTTGATATACGCCCTCACAAATTGAGGCTGTGGTAAGGCCAGAGAGAACTCTAGGCGTTGAAGAGTGTCTGGATGGATAGAATCTTTGACTATACTAATAGGTCTTTGTGGTTTAGATGTATGACGGTCGCCTTGTCAGCGAATCCCACTAGATTTATATAACTGTTAAGAAACGTGTTATACACACACATGCGATAATACGAGAAGCTTTATTGCAATTTCTTATCATAACAAAACTGAAGTTTAACAATAGGCTAAGAAAACACAAACAAAAAAAGTAATTAAAATTCACCGAAGAGAGAATACACCCACACACACACACACACACACACACACCCACACACACACACACACACACACACCCACACACTATTCATATATATATATAAATAAATTATACATACATATACACACACATACATACATATATATATATATATATAAATATATACATACATATATATACACATACATACATATATATATATATATACATACATACATACATACATACATACATATATACACCCATACATACATACATACATACATACACACACGCGCACACGCACACGCACACACACACATATATTATATGCAATTATTTGTTTCAATTCAACTTTTTATTGTGAAGAATAGTTGTAGTTATATAATAATTGACAAAAGGTAGTAAGGTGTAGTTAACAAAAATAACTAATCAAATGCTTAACACCTTCTACATAAAATAATGTCAAGGAATTTAAATCAAGGATACTACAATCTGTTGAATATGGACGGACGTACAACATGAATAAACATTATACATAAATATAAAACATAATCAAAATAATATAACCAAAATTTTAAATATACATATCAAATAAATATTTTTTTACTTCTGCAACAAATCGTTTTCTACAAATAATATTTTTAATAGAAGGACTAAGACCATTCCATAATTTTGACCAACAAATGAAATTCTATGTTTGCCTAAATCAATACAGGCTTTGGGCAGGGCAAAATAACACTTGTATTTAATCTAGTATTGTATGAATGAGTTATAGGCATGAAAGTAATCATAAATTGAATGTGGTGTTCTGTCGTGAAAAGATCAGAAATAAATGTAAGCACATATAACTCTTTTAATTTATATATATCCAGAAATTTAAGATTAAAAAATAAAGAAGCTGTATGTGCTCTAAATTGTGAGAAAGTAATACATCTTACTATCATCTTTTGTGTACGAAAAATTGGTTCAAGATACGAAATAAAAGTGCTTCCCCAAACCTCAATACCATAAGTCAATAGAGGATATATAAATGAATAACATAAGGTAACCAATGTATTTCTAGGAACAAAATGTCTTAATTTAAAAAGAAACCAAACTTTCTTTTTAACATTTTCACAGACATAATCAATATGTGACTTCCATAATAAGTTTTTGTCAAAAATAATACCTACAAAATTAACAGATAAACTCTCTTTAATTATAACATTATTTATAGTTAAATGACCTTGTTTAATGATAGCTTTATTTTTAGAATACATATAGTTAGTTTTCTCTGGATTAATTGTCAGCTTATTGGAGTTGCACCAATTCATGATTTTTTGAAATTGAATATTAAATATAGATAAATCCTGGAAATTACCAGAAAAAGAATGAAATAAATTCGTATCATCTGTAAAAAGTCGAAAGTCAAAAAAATCCGAAGAATTGGGTAAATCATTGATATAAATTAAAAAAAGACTAGGTCCCCAAGACAGAGCCTTGGGGAACTCCACAAATGATATTTAGTGTATCTGAGAAATAATTGTTTAACGAAATAAACTGTTTTCTATCACTAAGATAATTCTTCAGCCAAAGATGTGCATTTCCTCGAATACCATACTGAAATAATTTAGAACATAATATAGAATGATTAATTGTGTCAAATTCTTTACGAAAATCAATGAAAATTCTACAAGAATATTTTTTTGTTATCAATGTCAAACTGAAGCATATTAACAAGATTAATTAAGGATAATACAGTACTGAATTTCTTCCTAAATCCATATTGGTGTTTATAGAACAAATTAAATTTTTCAAAATAATTAGTCTTTCATTAAATAAAGTTTCTAGAAATTTACTGAACACAGGAAGAATAGATATAGGTCTATAATTACCAAGTAACTCTTTTTTACCATTTTTAAACAATGGAATAACCCGTGCAGATTTAAAAGCAATAGGAAATTGGGATTTTTGAAAAGAAGTATGAAATATATGACAAAGAGGTAAGTAAATAAATGGTGTTGCAATACGAATTAATTTAGCAGGAATATTGTCATATCCTGTAGCCTTCTTTATATCAATAGAAGCAAGTAAATTAAAAAATTCAATTGGGGATATAGGTTCTAAAAAAAGAATTAATAGATGGTGAACCACAATACAAAGAAAAATTATTTGACCTACCAACTGCAATGTTTTTTGCCAGTTCAGGACCAATGTTTGTGAAAAAACGATTTAAATTCATTTACTATGTCATTTGGATCAGAGATTACGGTAATATTGCCAGTTTGATGAGAGATAACGATTTTATCTGGTAAGTTTAATGTGGTTGATTTTCTCCCAATCAAGGTATTGATAATTTGCCAGGTTTTGGCATAGTCATTCTTATTATTAGTGATTAAGTCATTGTAATAATTTTTCTTTGTAATTTTTAGTAGTTTAGTTAATGAATTTCTATACTTTTTATAATTTGAAAATAAAGTAGGTTCAAAATTTGACTAAATAATATTAGAGTGTAGTTTATGTTTCCGTCTAATGGATTTTTTTATTGCTTTAATACTAATCCAAGGTTTTTTCCTTTTTATGTTTTAAGGCTCTTTTTAACTACAGGAGCATGCAACTGACAAACGCTATTAAATTTTGATATATATATATTATACGATTCATCAACATCAGGACATTCATAAACATCATTCCAGTTAACATTTGATAAATCAAAAGTCTAGGAAACTATTGGAATAATGTTGCATCTATATTTAAAATTAAGATTAATATTACTTTCAAAAATGTTGTATTATGTGACATCACTAATGAATTAATTGCAAAAGCAGCTTATACAATTTATACAAACTGGTTATACCCAGTAACAACAGATCCATGGGTCTTATTTTGCAAATTTAATTCAAGTGTGAAAAGCAATATGATATTGAAGCTAGAATACATTTAGATGATAAACATAGGCAAAGATGGATTGATATACGCACTCAATAAAAAAAAAATTATTATGTATCATTATGGTCTCTAGCAATATTGTTAATGTAAAGTGTTCCAACATACTGTACACCTTTATAAACGACTGTACTGTATAAACAAATGGTTTTATTTATTCACAAGCCGACTGTGGTTGGATGAACTGATTGATGGATTGATTATTGTTTGTTAATTCATGAAATATTATTGATATATTCCAATTTCAATATGGGATAGTGATACTTCATAGCATACTGCACACTTTGGATCATAATAATGAGCCATAAAAGAAATAAGAGTACCAATCCGATCATTGATGAACCGTAATCATGTATGTGTATATATA
>NW_022695265.1:78624-85617 GCF_011630105.1 Anneissia japonica | reverse complement strand
GTATATATATATATATATATATATATATATATATATATATTATGAATTATATCATGGTACAATGAAGAGATGATACTTGGATTTGAAATAAGCAACAATTAAGGAAAAAAGTAAAAAATATTTAAGTAAGTTTCTAATTATATTCAAGTTTTATTTGAAAAAAAAACCAAATCTATTCAAAATATTATAATGAAAATAATGTTAAACTACGAATTACTGTCTATGCAGCTTTAAAGGGACTAACCTTTAATGGATGTTAATTCCAAGAAAGTGTTTATTATCATTATCATTATTACTATTATTATTATTACTATTATTACTATTATTATTATTATTATTATTATTATTATTCAATGGCCTTTATAATTACCGTTATGTCATTATTTCATGTGTAAAAAAAAATTGTTATTAAACTAAGAAAAGAGAAATGAAATAGAAGTGGGTGTAACTCCCACAAAAGAGAAAAAAAACATTTGATAAATCATCAAGGAAAGTGTTTCGATCAAATTTAGAATCGTCATGGACATAAATGTTGTCTTCTTATGTAGTAGTATAAAAATTCTCAAAAATGGAATATACAGGAAAATGATCTGAAACATCACATGCTAGGGTACCAGTGCGTATATAAGAATTACAAATATTTGAATATATATGATCAATTAAAGTTGAAGAACCTTTTGTAATCCTAGTCGGTGTGGTGTTCAGTAGACGCATATTTAAACAACAGATCTGTTAAATACTGTTCAGTATTGGTGGTTTGATTCGAAACATCTAAATTAAAGTCCCCCATAATAATTTGTCACATTTAATTCTATTTAGTAGATCTAACAAACTGTTATGGAATTCAGTGATATCTGAGTCAACCTTTCTATAGATAATCCCAACAATGTAAGTTTTAGTACCATCAAATGCCTCCATCCAAATAGATTCAGAATGAATACTTGTCACAATTAATTCTATTTAGTAGATCTAACAAACTGTTATGGAATTCAGTGATATCTGAGTCAACCTTTCTATAGATAATCCCAATAATGTAAGTTTTAGTACCATCAAATACCTCCATCCAAATAGATTCAGAATGAATAACAGAATAATTAAGCATTTTATAAGTTACCGATGAATGTATGTAGGCAGCTACCCCACCACTCCTACCAGTTTCTCTACATTCATACTCAAATAAATACGAATCAATATTACATAGATTCGGTTTTTTTTATGTCCCAAATTTCGGTAACACCAATAATTTTGAAGTTTCCAATTATATCAAGAACATTATTAAATGAAATTTTTACTCATAGATCGAATATTGAAATTCAAAACAGAAAAAGGAAAAATTAATTTCGAAAATTTGTTAGAGAATTTATCAGGAGTACGATAGGTCTGTAAATTATCAATATGAGTATCTATGATTTCTTCGTCTTCATTCATTTAACGATGTTATATGGCCTACAATGTGATAACAATAAAAAACCTTTATAGATGGATAAACACATTCCATTTATGAATGTGAAGTGCATTACTTTGTAATATAAAACATAAAATTTATAACATACTTCTGATATCAACAAAGACATTATAAACAAAGAAATTAAAATTAAATTATTCTTGCTAAAAAGCATAATATAAGTATATTTCTTCATTAAATATGAGCAAATTGTACCTAATTGTAAATTTCTTGGGAAACAATGTTCATATTCATCGTTAAATACAGAAAAATCAATTATTTCTAGTTAGGAGTCTCATCGCGAATTTGAATCCGATATCACTGGTGGGAAGAAATGCGTAATCTGGTCATCAGAAGTGAATGTATGGACAGCTCCATCCCTGTCAAGAAATCTTAGTTTGTCGTAATGCAGCCAACATTATTTTTATCTTCGCAGAATGAAGCTTCTTCATTGCGGTTTCAAGGCCCTTACGTCTCAATTGAATTGTTTGAGTAAAATCTTCATTAACGAATATATTGGATCCTTTTAATGGTGGACGAATAGTGCGTGCTGCCTTTCTGATCTTCTCCCGCATACTATACCTCAAAAAGTAAATAATTGGCCTTGGCTAACTACCTCTTGATTTTATTCCAATTCGTTGAGCCGGTTGAATGTCGTCTTCACTTAAATCAATGTCTAGCTTAGATCTAATGAATTTGTGAATGTATTTTGCCACTGATCCTTCGCTAACCTCTTCATTTTCAGGGATGTTAATAAATCGTAGGTTATTCCTTCTTTGCCTTAACGTCCTTAACGTCTTCTAAATTAAGAATGGTTGTCCATAAAAATCAAAGATTTGGTGGCAGATGTCAAAAAATAGATTTCTCTCAATTTTTTACCATGAATAGATACTTGGGTAAAAAGCATATCTATGACATTTGTTTAATTTTTAGCCTTCGTTGTCATGGCAACGACCCATTTTCTAAATTTCACCGTTTTTGTCAATTTTGGACATTTTCAGAAGTGAAAAAAACACTGACTTTCAGACCTTATTTTAAAAAAAGAACATGCACTATATATATTTTTGTGATCATCCATGTAAATAACCATGTATGAACTTCCATTTATCGCAAAAAAAATTGTGTAAAAATTCTGTTTGGAAGAAACTATTATTTACAAAAGGGGGGTTTTCTCAAAATATATATATATATTTTAAAATATGCCTCAGAAACCTATCTGTAATTTCCAAAGTGGTGCATACATATCCACCATCTTCCATATTTTGATAGTCAATAGTTGTCCAAATAATAATCAAGAAAAAAATTGTGGGTAATTTGCACACCTGGATGCGGTATTGCCAGAAAAAATGTCATTTTTTGAATAAAAGTATATCATTTTTTACTCAATAGATAACACTATAAATCAACGTAAATTTATTTCAAAATAATGTTACTATAGTTACATAAATAGTCTAACAACATGTTAAGAAATGTGTTGCCAGGCTCATTTCAAGTATTTTAAAACTTAATTTTGTACTGTATTGCTAGAAAACAGCATTGTTTTTATTGAAAATTAATTATACATCTTTTTACTGAACAGTCAACGCTATAAAATATACTCTAATTCATTAACAATAACAAATATAGTTACCTGACTAGTTTAACAACATGCTAAGGAATGTGTTGTAAGGTTTAATAATATTCGTTACTGTATTGCCAGAAAAAGCAGCATTTGTTCATTAAAAATATTGTAAGTATACATTTTTTTTACTGTACGGAAAATGCTATAATATAAAATATAGGCCTTAATTCATGTAACCATATACAAGACTATTATAACAACATGTGTTCCCAGGTATATTTCAAGTATGTTAAACTTACTGCATTGCATGTAAAGCAAACAACTTAATTTAACTTTCTGAAAAAAAAAAAAAATTCAAACAACTCTGACAAAAGCAATCCATGATAAATTCGCTTTCAACGACGAGTTATGATTTTCAACTTAGGAAGACACAATTTAATTGTTGAATTTATCATGAAAAATTAATTTTGCCATATACAATTGGATGTTAAAGACCAACTGTACTTACATTTTTTTTACTGTACGGAAAATGCTATAATATATAATATAGGCCCTAATTTATGTAACCATAATATTACTATATACATGACTATTATAACAACATGTGTTGCCAGGTTTATTTCAAGTATGTTGAAGGCTTATACCATCCCACTTGCAGTTCTTAATATGTTGCAACATTTGAGAAGGTATGGAACAACGTTTTACTGTCTATCTGATTCTAAAGCCTGTTTCATTTTAAAACCATCTTCAATGACATGAACCTCGTTTGCATAAATTTGCACATTTACCCTTGAATATCTTTTCAGTAAACTTATATCAGATTACTCTTCATATTCTTCATGTCCACACCTATTTGCTCAATATGGCATTCCCATATGGCAGACACCTCAAATGGTATTTCCCCCCCCCCACTTTTTGTGGTGGGGGGAGGCTTATACCATCCCACTTGCAGTTCTTAATATGTTGCAACATTTGAGAAGGTATGGAACAACGTTTTACTGTCTATCTGATTCTAAAGCCTGTTTCATTTTAAAACCATCTTCAATGACATGAACCTCGTTTGCATAAATTTGCACATTTACCCTCGTCTTTTCAGCAATTTATTTTGTTGCAAGTAGTGTAGTTGTACAGTGGTAGCAGCCAGCATTGTTGTGTCTTAAATAGACAGATGTAATCTTAAGAATCACACTCTTTAGCCATGAAACTACATCTTTCATTATCGCTGTTCAGTGCTTGTGTTTGAAACACCGCAATGCAACAAAATGTGCCAAGATATTTATTTTCCAAAATATCTGCTCGAGATTCTCTGAATGCTGTAATCGGACCACCATCTGGGACATAAGTCTTCTTGTCGGGCGAATCCTGGCACCACCCTTACCACGACCACATATTAGGTTTATATTTTTTCACGATAATTCCTGACTTGTCCCTACAAGAAGGGGTAGGTGTGTTTGGTTAGGGAGGAAAGAGTGTTATTCAGGGACTGGTATTCCCATGCAGGTTAAGGTGCCGTGTCCAACTGGTGACACCACTGACAGAAATTGGTATGTATAAGGTGTAATTATTATAAACTAACTTTAAAAGGGTTTAAAATACCGCTAAAACAGACAAACGGCAGCATTAATACCACAAACATTTATTATTTTATCACAACATTACTTAAAGTATAGAAAAACATTTATTATTGTTGTGATCAAAGGAATCTATGAATAAATCAGCGGAAAAACTGTTAAATTTTACTATTATATTTTTTTTAAATGAAAAATGCCAGTTTTTCTGGCAACACTGCTCGTACGTTTTTTAATTACCCACATTTTTTAAACTGGAATTCTCTAAGGGAGCATTAGAACTACCTATTTGTAGACAACCAGTTTAAAAAAGCACCACTTAGAGGTTTATGAGCAATTAAAGTTTGGACGTTTTTCATAATTTGAAAAAAAAGAAAAACACCCCTGTTTAAAAACATGGTATTTCCCAACTACAAAACCCAAAAAACATTAAAAAATATGCAACAGATACCCAATGTATTGAACTTATACACACACTCATTATTTAAGGATATCATAAATATTGTATCAAATTATTACTATTATTAACATATAAAAACAGCCAAAAATGACAAAAATTGCCAAAAATACAAATTTACCCGTTGCCATGGAAATATACGCACAAAGTAAATAAAACTTCATATTTGATTTCTCTTAACAAAGGTATAACCATGTGCAAAATTTGAAAGAAATCCATTTTTTTGAGTCTGCCACTATTTTTGAAATTTCGTTGATTTTTACAGACAACTGCTCTTAAGTTCTTGTACTATGTCGTCTTCTACGAAAGCCTATTAGGGCCACTGAAATATATATATTTTTATGTCGTAATTACGACTTATTATGTCGAAATTTCGACATATTATGTCGAAATTTAGACATAATAAGTCGTAATTTCGACTTACGTATGCCGAAATTTCGACATAATAAGTCGTAATTACGACATACGTATGTCGTAATTTCGACATATTTATGTCGTAATTACGACATATGGATGTCGTAATTTCGACATATTTATGTCGTAATTACGACATAGGCTTGGGCCACTGTACGTATTGTTTCTCGTCAGCTTTCACTTATAAACGATTGAAAAGTTGTGACTTGCAGTTGAGTGATATTTTAATTTTGAATTTCATATTTTCAGTTATAATTTCAAAATTCTGAATACACATGTCCCCAAGAGCAAATAGCTAAAAAGTACATTTTGAAAAATGTGTAAGTTGAGTGGGTTTTTCATGACAGGGCAGAAATAAATTAAATATAAAAATAATGTTTTAATAATGATAATATAAATAATAACTAGAAACTGACGCGCTCGTGTCTGACTTTGCTGTCAGACACGAGCGCCTTAATAGGACGATTAATGACCACTGGTACACATTCTTATTCCCATCTTGGCCACCACTGCGCTTGTAAATTGTCCAACGGTAGATACAAAAATTGTTTATCATTTACACGCTATTCTTTTCTATTTGTTGCCAATTCATTCTCTACCAACCCTTTATATTTAATATGTTTATCTACAGTAACTGTTCTAACGTCTTGTGTTGTCTTTTTTATGCACTTGATATCCTACTTAACTACCATAGTAAATTAAAATAAATACTAACAAATATTAACGCTGTGTGTTTTCGTACAAAGAGGTTATATATTTATGAAATACAGTACTATAGAGGGACTATTAAATATAGAGGGTGGGTAGAGAATGAATTGGCAACAAATAGAAAAGAATATAGAAGTGTAATGATAAACAGTACGGTATATACGGTCGTATAATAATTTTTTAGTGGTAGTAATAATAATTTATTAGGAACTACACTTTTCAATCAGTGGCACACTTCTCAGTCAAAGGTGCGTCCAAGACAATATGTACAGTAAAGTTCACAAAAAAGATTTATGCTAAGAAAAAGACAATTCAAATTTTCAAAAGGGACATTAAGGAAAAGTAAAAAAAGAAACTCTTTAGCCATATAAAATTAAAAGCAATCTTAAACTAAAAAAACTTAAGGCAAAATAAAGTGATGCAAACAATCACAAATATCAAATATTAACGCTGTGTAAATTTTCGTATAAAGAGGTTATATATTTATGAAATACCATAGGATTTAAATTCAAATTATCGAAAGCGTGAGGGAAACATTGGTCGCTTATAATTGACACTCAGGTCCGTGCAGTGACTTTTCATTTTATCTTGTATTATTTGATTAATCGATCGCCTGACTATATGATGAATTTTATTATTATTATAATATATATATATATATATGTATATATATATATATGTATATATATACGTATTATGTATATACTTATATTATACAGTATACACTATACTATACTATTACATATATTATTATATATATACTTTTATAATACTATATGTACATATATATATACATATACATATATATATATATATACATACATATATATATATATATATA
>NW_022695265.1:76073-78016 GCF_011630105.1 Anneissia japonica | reverse complement strand
GTGTGTGGGTGTGTGTGTGTGTGTGTGTGTGTGTGTGGGTGTGTGTGTAACGATATGCTTGCTATACATATATATTGTTAGGTACTGTATATTAGGCTGTAGCTTTAGTGGATTTTCATTGCTGCGAAGCAGCCAATTCATATTCTTGACAGCAATTTGACCTCTGAAAGGTCATTGTTTGTCAAAAAATGGCCTAAGACGACTGAAAAGCGGTGTTTCCTTCTTTCGTTCTGCCGGGTTCTCCCTTCAATTACTTTAGGCGACGTTTGTAGACTAACCAACACCTACCAACGTCCGCATGTCGCGCTAGCCTTATCCTACTCTAGGCCTAGACTATCTGATAGTATAGGCCTAGCCTTGAAGGGACGAAGGTCCCAGTGAAAAACAACGTCGCTCCTTGATAGCTAAAATTGTCTATTTAACATCACAATAATTCATTATTAGACCTATAGTTGTTTTTTGAATTGTACTCCACAAATCTCAGCCCATACCTCGCACAACTCGAGTAACGTCTTGTATCTATTGTCTTGACGTCATCGTAAAAAACCTAAACAATAATTCATTATTAGACCTATAGTTGTTTTTTGAATTGTACTCCACAAATCTCAGCCGATACCTTGCACAACTCGAGTAACGTCTCGTATCTATTGTCGTGACGTCATGGCTCGCTGGCTCACACTTGCGATGTCTCGCACTTGTGATCAAATAACACGCTGGCTCGCACTTTGGCAGTCAACTCGCCCCTAGAAAACCTGCCCTTGGAAACTTGCCCCATAAAAAAACGTACACTTCCTAGACCATGCAGTCTTCAAAATAAAAATTGTAACCTTTGGTAATCAACTACATTTTCCACATACATAAACATTTTTGAAACTTTATTAAAAAACCTAAACCATAATTCACCACTATAGACACTTTTTGACAAAAATGAAAAATTACGACTTTTTTACCCAATGAGAAGTGTTCTAATATAGACAATGGGTCGTGTCTCATATTATTTGTTATATTTTTATTATTCATTATTTTCACTTGACTCGCATAAATAATTTTGTTCGAAGAACATTTATACGCAGTTGTACTTCGCAGCACTTCACTTGCAATTTGCAATTTCCAGTTTATAGTATAATTGCAGTTGCTGTCTAGTATTGTGGTTTTGTTTGAATTACTTACATACCATACTCAAAAACATCCAAGACTTTGCAACTTTTGCCTTGGTTTCTATGACAACTGGTAGATAAGTGGGTTCTGTGGTTCGAGTGAGTAGCCTGGGTAAATTGTTCGGAACATGCATATTTCTATTCGCTCTAATAGAACATTTTATTTTAAAAAAATTACCGGAAATGCCGTTTCTGACCTTTGACATGCCTTAGGGTCATAGCCATATTGTCCGTATTTTTCCGCAACCACTTGTGGTAGACAGTTGATTTTGGTGCCAATTTGTTTTGAACATTCATGTTTCTATTTGCTCTAATAGAACATTTTGATAAAAAGTGATCGAAAATGCTGTTTCTGACCTTTGACATGTTTCTCGGTCAAAGCCATATGGTCTTAATATATTTTCGCAACCACTAGTGGTAGAAAGTTAATTGTAGTGTCAATTTGTTCGGAATATTCATATT
Organism: Anneissia japonica; assembly: GCF_011630105.1. NCBI lineage: Eukaryota > Metazoa > Echinodermata > Crinoidea > Comatulida > Comatulidae > Anneissia > Anneissia japonica. Next base: position 76,397 of record NW_022695265.1, on the reverse strand, counting down.
ATAATTTGGTCTTTAAAAAATGCTAAAAAATGACCGGAAGTGCAATTTCTGACCTTTGACATATTTTATATGATATCCATTGAGTCGTTATTATCTCCGCAACCACTGGTAGTAGAGTTAATTTTGGTAATTTTTGGTAAACATTTCGTTTGTACCCTAGCTGCACTGATTAGGCCTGGAAGGCCGAAACGGATCCGTCTTCAGATATTGGGATTCCTTCCAGTGGATGCTTTGTTTATTTTGTTATTTTGATCGGATTTTCTCTACTGTTCCGTTTTAATTTTAAATTGTTTTGCATTATATGGCCGTTTGCTGTTTTATGGG
>NW_022695265.1:62074-76020 GCF_011630105.1 Anneissia japonica | reverse complement strand
ATTTATACATATTCAATAAAAAAAAATAGACGAGGTGGTTAATTTGCCCCAATTTATTTGAAATGGATGCTCACTAACGTTTTCGACCATAGGTCTTTCTCAAGTGATACCTAATGCAGTGAGAGTAGAATACTTACAAGAAAAGCTTATGATAAACTGACCAGTGAGAAATATTATCTAAACAAAATGCATGAACATAAAGACATGTTTGGTCAATGATGGGCTGGTACTTATAGAAACAAAAGTAAAATAAACAATACAATGACAAAATTAGAACAATAGCAAAGCCCGATCCAACAGTGTAAAAACAATAGCCGCCAGGGCGTGTAATGTATGATAAACCAATCTAAATATTACCAGCTTTTAAACCAAATTATAAGATAGGCCTTTGAATATATAATGCCGTAATAATATAATGTCGCCTGTTAGTGGCGATGATTCGCTGTTGGTCTATTGAAATGAAATAAATAAATATATAAATCCATGAATATAGATATACATGTACAATGATGTACCCGCTGAATTATAATCTAAATGAATTAAATAATACATTAATACCCGTAGGTGCCACAGTCCCAAGTTTAAAAATTATCGTTTCTTCTAAAGATTTCCTAGATGTACCAGTAGTGTTACAAAGTCTGCCTCCAGTAACTTCAAAATCATTATCAACTTTATGTCCTGTCTCAAAATGATTCTGTAGGCGTTAGGTTAGAATGTACTAGTTGTAGGCAGTAGGTTTGTAGTGAACTGATATTGACAAACGCAAGTCTTTAATTTCAACAGATATATTTATTTATTTATTTATTTATTTATTTATTTATTTATTTATTTATTTCGGTATAAAATGAAGAACAGGCAGCCAGATGGCTGAAAACGTTAAACTCACGTATATCAAAGAGCGAACAACAATATAAAAAGAGATTAAAAATATAAATCAAAAATCAACAGGAAAAGGATGAATTCCAGCCTACGCAGCAAGATCGTTGTTAATTAATTGCACTAATGTTGGAATTGGTGACTTTCTAAAACGTTCTGTTTTGAACCTACTAAATTCAAGTTTGTTTATAGAACTGTTTCTAAGAACTCAGATGTCCAATAAAGGCAGGTTTTGTTGTGAGATTTCGTAGGTATAGTTAATTGCAGGATAAAAGTCATTAACAAATTCAATAAAGTGTTCCAGTTCTTCGCGAGTTGACGATGTAGCTCCTATGCAGTCATCTATATAACGTTTGTATAGTTCAGGTATCTTGCCAGTATAGCTGTTAAATATTTGCTCCTCTAAATATCCCATAAACAAGCAGGCGAAACTAGGTCCCATTTTAGTGTCCAATCCGACCCCAGAGATCTGTTGGTAAACCGTACTCGCGCGAATAAGCGCCCCGTTTGAATAAGCGCCCCTTCTAATTTGAATAAGCACCCCCTAATATCATAAGATTTTCATTTTAGCAAGTCAATAATCCAATCAATCCTGGGACTGTGGTTGTTGGCATAATTGAGCTGCAGAGTGGAAACACATTCTTCATAGGTCAATATTAAAATGAGGATATTTCTCTTGGACAGACGAGAGCTCCGATCCCTGGACAGACAGTATATTTCTAACTTTACTCTTTTTACATATTTGTCTATGACTAGTCCTACTCCTCTTTTTCTTTTTCGACAACTTGCACCTTTAGCACATTCTCATCTGATTTTTCAAATAAAAAATACAATCATCCTGCCAACCTGCTAATTTCAATCGGCCGATGGCCAACAAGCTGACAACTACCCACCTCCACTAATTGCATTTGCTATTTCGCTCTAATGTAAATATTCACTCATTCTTGTCATGAGCCATGCTATCTGGACGATTATCTTTTCCGCCTAACCACCATTCGTAATGTCCTTCAAAAAGTGCCTTTTGAATTTAATAATTTCCCATAAGAACCCTTCGATTTTCATCTATTTCCATAAGCGCCCCATCAATTTCCACTCTGTTTTCATAAGCGCCCCGTTTAAATAAGTGCCCTGTTTGAATAAGCGTCCCTCAGAAAGTGCAAAAAATATTTTAAGCGCCCGGGCGCTTATTCGCGTGAGTACGGTACTTTCCATTGAAGGTAAATGTAAAATCCTTAAATAGCTTAATTGCGTGGTTACTGTCTTTCACAAATGAAGGTAGTCGTTGCACAATTGGGTTTAACACCCCCATCCAGAAGCTCACTGATGATGGCATCTGGGCAATTGCATACTGATACTATCGGCCTTCCAGGATTATCTGCTTTGTGAATTTTTGGTAGCATATAAAATGTGGAACAAGTTGGACTAGAGTTTATTAAACATTTGACTGTATGCAGTAATTCTTTCTTCTTTTTCATTTCTTTAATCGCTGATGAGCCGAGTCCAATGCCAGTGTTTTTTGTCTTTGGTACTGATGGTGGATTCCTTATTATAGTGGTGCGTTTTTAATCGAAGTCTGCGATAGTAGTTATCGAGATCACATTTTTAGTTGCAATTCATCAACTGTCTTCTGTGTAGGAACGTATGATAGACCTTTTGCAAGCACAGATTTTTGTTCTGCGGTCAATTCCAAGTCTGAAGGTATTGTGACTACTAATTTAGAAGTGTCCGTGTTAAGTTCAGAAATATGGGTGTTCTTCCGTTGTTCTGTTCTAAGTCCTTCCAATTTAAAATCTTTAACGGCTGACAGACAATCATGGTATTTTCTGTTGAGTTTATGGATGGTGTGTTTGATACTATTGAATTCTAAGTAGCAGCATGACATTTGGAGACAAGATGTAAAATGTTCCATCCTTTGGCTATGATACTCACGGCTTTTGCGATTTGCATCAATGCCTAAACGCATATATTTTCGACAACAACTTTTATTGGCTTGAATAATCGCCTTTCTGCTTACATTGTCGATACAAGGGTTCCAGTTATATCCAAATCCATGTGGAATCATGCTTAAGTGAAGACATTTAGAAATGACGTCTATCAGACTAGTGTGCCTAGTCTTTGCAAAAGTAGACGTACCAAGGTAAAAGGCAAATGTTCTCATAGTCACATGGTTAGATTAAAGATGTAGGCAATTTACCATTGACATGAAAGCTTATAAAATTATATTAACATTGGTACCAAATATGGAGCGGATCGCTTTAAAATGGAGAAGTGCATAGCATCGGAAACGTGCAAATAAACGGATAAAAATTGGCCAAGTTTTTTACATTTTACAGTGATATATCCTTTGTAAATTGTACAAACATTTCTTTTACAGTTGAAAATTGACAATTTCAAGGTAGCATGGGTCTTAGATGCTTTATTTTTTATTTTAATTGATAAAATAAATTTTAATTTTCATTGAAATTTTCAACGTATAATGCTTTAAGGCCTGATTTTATCCAGTTGACGATCGCCGACAAGAAGAGACAGTGATTTGGCTTGACCGCATCACCAATGGATATACAACTGTTTGGTTGAATTTAACGCTGTTATTTTTCGATTATTGTTTCTGAGTAAAGCTACGTTCACACCAAGCCCGGATTCCGGTCCGGAATTCGGAGAAAAAATCGTGAAAATGTGTTCAGTGGTGAAGAATATGACCGTTCACATCAAATTCGTACGATTTACAATCTGGACTCCGGATCTGGATCGACAGATCTGAGAGCCATTTGTATCCTGAAATCGTACGTTTTTTTTTCCAATCAACAACAAGCTTGGTTTGTTTGAACTAACCGAACGCATACATTATTTCCGGGTTCCAGACAGGATCCGGGCTTGATGTGAACGTAGCTTTAGCCTAGGCCTTTCTTTTTCCGACCAAGCTTCAATTATGAATGTGTTGTCTAGTAGAACTATAAGATGTAGGCCTATTGTAATAGTTTGTTAGTTTTTCGAAACACAGAATTCATGGATGCAAGGAGATACTGTATATATCATAATTTAGATTATCGTTTATTAATAATAGTAACATATATAAGTCGTCATATCGTTAGCTACACATTTCATTTCTTCCTTATTCATTGCAGATTTCACGTAACCAACAATAACCATTGCAAACTCTATGCCTGATTCATGTATTGTAACCTGCGGTTATTGACTGATATTAAAACGAAGAGACCCTTGCATCTAGTTATCCGAGTCTCCGAGAGTTTCATTAACTTTACAGTGAAAACTCCTGCTTCCTAGAGGAATATTTGCGATGATGAAGCTTGGTGGAGGCATATGCGACGCTTAGATAAGCTTTATGGAGTAAGGCCTGGATACGCTAACCATGGCCTACGTACCAACGACGTGCTCGGCGTGGATGATACACTGCTAACACGACACTGCGACCCTGCGTAAACTGCGAACGGCGACGTTTTACTACATTACTCTATTGAGTATTAATTTATATTGAGTAGACTGTTTTACTGCGATTTGGACGATACTGTTGTGCTTATATCCTTTGCGATTGGGCTTACTACTATATTACATATAGATTAACCTACAAATTCTAAATTTTTGGACATGATAGTCAATTTTAGTTATTGTTTGTCACAGTCATACTGAGATACTGTGCAAAATATTTGAGATTGGATACATGCACATACCGTAATTACTGCGAATGTTGTTGATTTAATTGTTGTACGTTTTTTTCTGATTGTTGCTTATAAGTGCAAATTCATAGTTGTATTTGTTACACATTGCCAGTATAATTCCATCTGGTTCATTATTTACGGTTACAATTGAATGATTAGTTATTTAAAATTACTGACCTGCCATACTGATTTGTAATTTCAATTTAAATAGGTATAACGTATTACTTACGGTGTTTTCGCATATTGCATTTCTTTGAAAAATTTGCAGGATGAATGACCAGGAGCAGGGTTCCACGATATAAGCAGCACAACTCGAGTGCAACTTTAGGGCAGCAATGTCAGCATGGCGAAAATGCGCAATTCATCTGGAAATGTCCTTGACTGACTCAAATGACATTATATCCAGAAGAAATGCCTTAGAAGAAGCAAGGTGTCAACTGAACGACTGTCTTCAAATGATAGAGGAGCATATGCCTGCTACAGAGCAAATTAGAAAATATGAAGCTGTAGAGGAATATAACCACGACATCATAAGACGAACTTGCGAACGGATCATACTATTAGAATGCGACCGTATGGATGTGAGATCCAATTCGTCTTTCAGAAGTCAACGCTCTCGTAGATCTTTAGCTTCAAGAAGATGTAGCAATCCAAGCAGGAGTGATGCTGCTTCAAAGTCGACAGGCATTGCCAAAGTAAAAGACAGGAGACGGAGTTGGCAGTTGGTTTTGCGGGTTCAGAGCACCACACAGGTGAAATTTCATATGTTGAAGAGTATGTTAACCAAAACCATTCTACACACTCTTGAACTTCCCACTGAAGAATATGACACTGAATCCACTCATGATGAAAGTCCGACTTTGTCATTACAATCACGTAATACTACTGGACCCGGAACTAACCCTCAAAGGCAGGTATTGGATCTCGCAGAATACCTGGCACAACACTTAAAAATAAGCAGAATCCTTGCACCAGAGCCTGGAGTATTTACAGGTGACCCGTTAAGGTATCAAAATTGGAAGACTGCACTTGAAACGCTCATTGAGCAACGAGGAATTCCCCCTGCGGAACAATTACACTACTTGAAGAGATATGTCGGCGGTCCTGCAAGGCAGGCCTTAGAAGGACATTTCTATTTGATGATGCCTTTGTTCAAGCAAAGACAATGCTGGGAAAAAGATACGGAGCCCCATTTGTTATAGGTAATGCATTCCGTAAATAAGCTTGATTCCTGGCCAATGATCGCATCTCGCGACGGATTCGCTCTGCGAGACCTGGCAGACTTTATGAGACAGTGTGTTGCTGCAACAGAAAACATTAGCCATCTTGGCGTTCTCAACGATGAACAAGAAAACCGGAAGGTATTGGCAAAACTACCAGAGTTGTTGATACTAGATGGGCGAGGAAGGTCGATGAACTAAAAAAAAACAAGGAAAATATTCGTTATTCAAGGAATTTGCAACATTTATCGAGAGGGGAGCAAATATTGAATGCGATCCAGCAACCTCATTACAAGCACTCAAAGCCCTAAACAAGACATCGCAACAAGAGAGACGTCCTAGAGTAAACACAATGGCTACATGAGTCATGGAACCTAGTGTTAAAAGCTGCAGCCTCTGTGATAGAGCCCATCAGTTAGATGCGTGCCATTCATTTACATCTATGAACATCGAAGATCGCAAAGCCTTCATCAAAAGGAAAGGACTTTGCTTTGGATGTCTACAGCGGGGACATATATCAAGACACTGTAGGAAAATACTTCGCTGTAGAACATGCTCAAAGTCTCACCCAACTTCATTGCATGGTGACATCAACGCTGTGAAGAAACCAACCACAAGTTCTGCCAGGGAACAGTGAAATTGCATGGAATGATCTCGAACTATTAAGGCGTGCTAATCATATTAGGTACCTATTGTTCGCTATTGTTCTTGTCTAATTGCCCCTGCTGCGTCCTAGTTCTTTGTGCCCTAACGCGCGGTACCGACAGTCAAGAGAAAAGGATGAAAATATCCCCACCAACGTCAGAAAATTTCTGTTAGACTTCAAACCAGTCGCTTTTTTAAAAACTATTTTTAGTTTTTTCACAAATATACAGCAATTTAATACATAACGACTGGTTTAAAAGCACTTTAGATATGTTTTAGAAGCGTTTAATTCCTGTCAAACTCCATAGTGAGATTTAACTAAGCAAGCAGTTATAAGTCATTTTTTGGTATGTATGTTTGCTGCCATTGTGCCAAGTTACTTACTTTTCTAGACTATCAAAAGCTATTATGTATTAAAAGATTGATATTTAACTACAAATGCCCTAAGTCTCTTGAGCGAGCAACTGTGGCTATCAGAGATATTCGCCCAATACTGAACCTATATTTTGCGTCGGACTCGCGCAAAATCCGGTGATCGTCGGTAAACCCGGAAGTAAAGCTAGGCCTAGCTATCTGTCGTCATTCCTAACTGCATACTGAGCCTGGCGGCGTACATTTTTAATGTTAAAACGTCAATAATTTAATTAATATTTTATGATTATTATATATTAAGCCTAAGCCCTTATCTTTGTTGTTTGTTTTATTTGTCACCTGTCTGTATTCTTTTTATTTATTTTTTGTTGTGATAGCAATTTAGTGATGATGCATACAGTTGAAATTGAGCCCAAATAACTTCTATATGTTTTTAATTTATATAAATCACCTACGGCTAAATTTGTATTTATTTTTTCTTTTTCAGGTTCAAGTCAGAAAATGAAGACCAGTGAATTTGCTAAGGAAGCTGAAAATGGGCGGAGATGAAAGAGTGAGAAGTTGACTCTACAGCTCATCATTTTTACTCCATTGCGCTGCTTTCTCGCCACCTTCTCAATCAAAATAAGATTAGATGTAATTTATAATAAATAGTAATGATTTTCAACCTTTTCAACCCAGGCTGTCATGTTTTATCATTTCCACTGCAAAGTTATGTTTTCTTGCTTAATCCAAATTAGCTTTTCTTTAATTTTTTTGTTTATTTAATCCACTTGTGAAACCAGTACTGCGTCACTGAAAGTGCTATTAATAATAAGACAGAATTATAAATAAATATAACTGGTTTAGAAAATATAATTTATAATAGGATTGTTATTGCAATTAGATACAATGTAACGGTAATTAGATAAGATGTACAGGTAATTTTATTTAAAAAAACCAAACAGGCAACATCCAATGAATATTGTAGAATAACTTTCATTTTATATAACTCTTTTCCTTGCATTTCATTCATGTTTGGTGTTCTAAAAGGTGTATTATTTTTTATTTAACACAAAGGGTTGTGCCCAATTTTTCTTTTTAGAGGTACATTACTAATGGTGTACCGCAAGCATTTATTTTTCCCCTGTTAATTGTTACATCATAAATTCAATAAATAACAATAAAATAGCGTAGAGGAGAGGAGTACAATACTACAGCAACATAAACTACCACTTCCCTGCATAAAAACACCATCCCACATACTGTACTGTCACAAGTATGTTTAACAGTGAACACAGGCATAAAGGGCCTAAAATAATTTTATTTTTTTAAATAATATTTTGGATACACTTGATTATCAGTTCTAGCGAGTTTTATCTGCCGACTGTATTACGATAACCGCAGCGAGGTGCGCAACTCTAGACTAAACGGAAAAAGCATTCGCAACAAACGTCCATGCTAGGTCGCCTGTAAGGCCCAGAGCCTCCTACAGTAGGGCCTACTATGCAATATAGGGCTAGGCTACCTGATCGTGACTGCTGACAGGCGTACACGTTTACGTTCACCGTCTTTGTACAGTATTATATCTAGGCCCAAATCCATGTCAAACTGTAGATTTGCTGTTTGATTAGTATTTTAAAATAGAATATAGACCGTTCGCCATCGAGCATTTTGCATAATATTAAACAATCCTCGCAATGTAGGCCTAGGCCTAGTCCACATTTAATTGTTTCTGTATAGCTTAGGTGGTGTAATTAACTGTTCCCTGAAAATCATGGTATGACACGACGTCGATCATAACGAGAACACGATAGCGAGCATGCGCAAAGTAATTGTAATTAGTTGCAAATTGTTTATCAGTTGATTATGATAAGAACGGCGGTACCGCGGGTTATAACCTTTGATGTTCGGTTCGAGAGGTTTCCATGTAATTTCACTGTTCCCTGGTTCTGCTAACGTCACTGAAATTTCACAGGCACAACAAAGACTAATGGATACTCGGGTAAGCCTTCTCAGTGGCACGAAAGAAGGTGGAAAAAGCTCTATGACGGTACCGGTATGGGTTTCACACCAACATAATCCAGGAACTAAAATACTTGTGGATAAAATATGACACCACCTTTATCCTAGAAAACATTTGTGCTGCACTCGGAATCGAAGGACCTGAGATAAAACTACAACTCTCAACTATGTTTGCCAAGGACCAGTTACTGACTAGTCACAACATCAGTGGACTAATGGTAAGGGGCTTTGATAGGGATTGTAAAATTAATCTTCCTGAAGCATTCTCACGTCCAACTTATGCCAGCCAACCGTTCTCACATCCCAACACCGGACATGGCACGAAAGTGGCCACATCTAGAGAAAATAGCAAATTCATTGATGCCCCTAGCGGATTGTGAGATAGGCCTCCTCATAGGTTACAATTGCTCACAGGCACTAGCCCTACGTTGAGTCATTCCTCATTTAGAGAATGGGCCTTATGTCCAGAGAACCGACCTTGGCTGGGGAATTGTGGGAATGATAGATGCTGGAAGATTTGAAGAAGAATCATCTGATGTAATCAGAGTAAGCCAACACACGATAACCATTAGACCCCCAGGTCAACCAACGTTCAGCTGTCATTACAAACACGTGGAAATGAAGTAATAAATCCCTTCCATTTTTTGCAAAATGATGGAAATAGACTTCTCTGAGCTAGCAATCGATGATAGGGTACTGTAAATGGAGGATACCCAATTCCTAGCCACCATGGAAAGAGAAATTCTTCAATGCTCCGATGGTCATTTCAGTATGCCACTGACATTTAAAGGCAACACACTGTCAAAGCTACCAAACAATCTGTCACCTGCACTAGGGCGGCTGAGGAAGCTGTGAGGCCGTTATATGGAAGATGAGAAGTATAGAGAAGATTATTTCAAATTTATGTCGAATGTGATTGAAGCTGGTCATGCTGAGCCGGTTTCGGAATCCAATGCTGATGAAACTGAGAATATCTGTTATATACCACACCATGGCATATACCATGCAAAGAAACCAGATAAACTAAGAGTTGTATTTTATTGTAGTGCTAGATATCAGGGTAACTCACTTAACGACCACTCTTACAAGGCCCAGACCTTACTCATAACCTCGCAGGTGTTCTACTTCGCTTCAGAATGGATTATGTCACAATCACATGCGACATTGAGACGATGTTCCATCAGTTTAGAGTGGAAGAGAATCGGGAATTCTTGAGGTTTATATGGTGAATGGTGACCCTGTAGACTACCATATGACTGCATATATTTGGTGCAGTATTATCACCTGGGTGTGCCAATTTTGGACTTCAGAAAATTGCTGATACCTTTGAGTCAGAAATGGGACACGCTGCAGCGAACTATGTTCGACGTAATTTTTATGTTGACGATGGACTAACGTCTGTAGCCACAGTCGTAGAAGCTGTAAAATTAATCAAACAGGCAACAGCACCATGCGCAAGAGGCGGACTTCGGCTGCACAAGTTTGCATCCAATTCTAGAGACGTGCTTGACAGTGTATCACAAGATCGTGCTAAAGGCTCAACCAACTTGAACTTGAGTCGTGACACCCTGCCCATGAAAGGGCGCTGGGCGTCCAGTGGTGTATCGAATCGGACACCTTTCAATTTTGCATAATCATGAAGGATCAGCCATTGACAAGAAGAGGATCAGCCATTGACAAGAAGAGTAGTTTTCTCAACCATCTGTTCCGTATATGACCCAATCGGATTCGTCGCCCCGACCATTCTTGTGGGAAAGCAGATTCTCCAGAAATTATGCCGAGACAGGCGGAATGGGATGATCCTCTTCCCGACTCAATATGAGCTCAATGGGAACAATGGAAACGCGACCTACACCTCTTGGAAAAATTTAAAGCTCGCCGATGCTATAAGCCAGATAACTTTGGGCAAGTAAAGTCGGGTGAAATTCATCCTTTCTCGGATGCTAGCACAGTTGGATATGTTCAATGCTCATATTTTCGCCTAATCGATGAAGATGATAGAATTCACTGCTCCTTCATCATTGGAAACAAACAAGTAACAGTTCTACGCCTGGAACTAAATGTTGCGGTGGTAACTGTGAAAATTAGTGCACTCCTTCAAAGAGAATTAGAATTAAAAAATGTCACCGAGACCTTCTGGACCGACAGTAATGTCGTACTCGGGTACATAGCAAACGAGACACGTAGGTTTCATGTGTTCGTAGCTAATAGGATTCAGAAGATTAGAGACCATTCTTCACCCAGTCAGTGGAAACACGTAGCAACCAACGTGAACCCAGCAGACTGTGGTTTACGAGGAATTAGCGCTGAGGATCTTGTGAGCAAATCTACATGGATAGATGGGCCTAGGTTCCTGTGGGAAAATAGACAAAGCCACGATACCAGTATTGTCGCCGAATGATCCAGAATCGTCCAGGTATTTGCATTGCAAGCCTCTGAACGTAAATTCGAACTCAAACGATTAGAGCACATGTGTGATTTGTATCGTGCCAAAAGGGCGGTAGCTGCCTGCCTTAAACTGAATTCGAGACTTCTTGCTGCTATAAAGATTGTTCAACAGTTGCCAGTTAAGTCGCTACAAGAAGGATCCACCCCCTTATACAAAGCCATAAAAGTTGCTGACCTCGAGGCAGCCGTGAAGAAGATTATATTACAGGTTCAAGGCGAGGTTTTCGCGGATGAAACAAAGGGAATCAATGATGGCGATGCCAACCAAGAAAAGGCAAGAAAGCGTAATGAATTCATGAAGCAGACTAGTTGCCTGTATAAGCTTGATCCATTTGTGGATGCTGATGGCATCATACGTGTAGGAGGACGAATTAAGAGAAGATTGTTTCCTTACAACTTTAAACACCCAGTAATACTTCCAAGAAAACATCACATAACCGACTTAATTATCCGCTACTGCCATAACCAGGTAGCACATCAAGGCCGAGGAATGACCATAAACCACAATAAGAGCCTCAGGGTTTTGGGTGATATGATGTACTTCTGCTGTTTCTCGACTTAAATACAAATGCGTGACTTGCAGAAAGCTATATGGAGTCCAGGAGCAGCAGATGGCAGACCAGCCTGCGGATAGAATGCAACCAACGCCACCATTCACTTACTGTGGTGTTGACCTATTTGGCCTGTGGTTCATTAAGTAAGGGCGGAGCGAAAAAAATGATACGGTGTGTTATTCACCTGCATGGCGACGCGCGCTATCCATATAGAGACTGCAGTCTCATTGAGCACCGACTCATTCATCAACGCTCTTCGGAGATTCATTTCAATTCGTAGCCCAATCCGTCTCCTAAAGTCGGATAGAGGAACAAATCTGGTCGGAACCCATACTAAGCTAGACGAAGCAATGAAAAAGATGAATGTAAACCAGGTTTCGAAGTTCCTGATCGAAAAAAGTTGTGATAGCTTTGAATTCAAGACGAACTCCCCTTGCGCTAGCCACGCAGGGGGAGTGGGAACGCCAGATACGCTCTGTGCGTAGGGTTATGGCTTCACTGATAGACCGAGTACACTCTCAATTAACTGACGAGTCTTTCCGTACCCTGATGCATGAAGTAGCAGCTATAGTGAATGGTCGGCCACTAACAGTTGACAATTTAAATGATCCAGCATCATTAGAACCACTGATCCCCAACCATCTATTGACACTCAAATCAAGTTGTGTTATTACCCCCTGGTGTATTCAAGTCAGTTGATGTTTATTCTAAAAGACAGTGGCGTCGTGTTCTACATTTTGCTAATGAATTTTGGATTCGTTAGAGAAAAGAGTTCCTGCAGAACTTGCAGGTGCGACAAAAATGGATGCGTTCATCTCAAGAAAATAAAATAGGCGATATGGTGATTATTAAGGATGATAACCTCCAGCGAAATCAATGGAAAGTTGCCCGAGTCGAGGAAGTGTTCCAAAGTGAGGACAAGCATGTTCGAAATGTTAAGTTGCTCACCGGTGATCCATGCTTGGATGCTAAAGGAAAGAGACTGTCTCCAAAAAGGTTTATGGAAAGACCAGTTCAAAAGTTGGTTTGGCTGACCACTGACGTCGAAATCAGGGATATCCCCGTCAACGAGCCTTAATCAAACTAATTCATACAAATTAAGCTGTGAATCTCATTTAACTATAAAAAGGTTTATTGTTTAACTATATGAGTATTATGCTTAGTTGTATTATGTATTACAATGCTTGATCATGTTCTTTTGCAGTTTTTAAGTTGAAAAAAATTGAAAAAATTAAAAATACAGGAACGTTTGACGTAATTGACAGTGATGTAGTTATGCTGCACTACCATTGAATTTAGGGAGCCATGTAAATGTAGTGTGATCAGAGTTAGCGCCCTCTATAACTGTTTAGGTCAAAGTGCGTATCGAGGGGGAATCGACAACAGCTCAGGAGGACGAGCAATTTGTTTGACATAGGTGTAGGCCTATTGTAATAGTTTGTTAGTTTTTCGAGACAAAGAATTCATGGATGCAAAGAGATATATATCATAACTTAGATTATCGTTTTTTAATAATAGAAACATATATAAGTCGTCAGTTCGTTAGCTACACATTTCATAATAGTTTTAAACTGTTTCTTATTCATTGAAGTTTTCATGTAACCAACAATAACCATTGCAAACTCTATGCCTTATTCATGTATTGTAACCTGCGGTTATTGATTGATATTAAAACGAGGTTTCAGTAGAGACCCTTGCATCTAGTTATCCGAGTCTCCGAGAGTTTCATTAACTTTACACTGTGTATCAGAATGGCTCCCTTGGTAGTGCATCTACATCACATAGTAATTATTTTAGATGACTACTGAAAAAATGCCTGTTGTACTCAGTGGATATGTTACCATATATTTTCATAAACGGATTTGTCTTCAGATTACGTTGTCGATAGAATAATCTACAATCGACGCAACGGTTAGCTAATAATATTTCTAATTAATAAAACGAACCGTAACACGTATTATCGATGCACAAATTTTAATATATCTATCAATCAATCATCGACAACAACTTGTATATTTCAAAAAATAACAATGCAAGATCGAAGAAGTGAATATTGAAAGAATAGTAAGGGTGTATTCATAAATTATATATATATATATATATATATATATATATATATGTATATATGTATGTATTTAATTATTGTATTT
>NW_022695265.1:42524-62063 GCF_011630105.1 Anneissia japonica | reverse complement strand
TTATAGTGTTGTTCAGTGATATAATAACCAACTTCTTAAAAGTAAATTCATGTTGTAAATGCTCAAAAAATGATTACAATTTTATTTATATTATGAATAATAATATTGTATCAGATAAGATCACTTATAATTAGATAGCTTGGGAGTTTTCTTGTCTTTACATCTAATCATAAAATCATTTACATGTATTATTATCATTATTAATACTACTAATATTACTACCATTATTATTTTCAATAATAAAAGTATTATAATTATCATCGTTTTTATTAACTATTATTATAAATAATAATAAAATAAAAATAATGATATTGTTACTATTGTGGCGTAAGCCCCAAACTGTTTAAAGTTATGTAAACATGTTAAGAACAATTTTGCTTATTTTTTGCATAACTTTTTTCGTGCGTAATTCGACAATTAGCGTCAACAATCAGGTTTACAAGAACAACGTTTTAAATTAATAAGTTGTAGACAGCGGACGAATATAATAGTAACTTTCAATTCCGAAAACATCTTTCAAAACATTAACTATCATCAGTTCATGGAAGAACAAACGAAAAAGAAAGGAATATCTTTTTTTTATTCTTTGGGTACTTTACTTAGTTATCATAATATTATTATAAATCAGTTGCTTTATAATTTACTTACATTTTTATACAAAAATGTATCGTCCTTGGGACTAAATCTACTAAAATAATATATACATTTAAGTATGTTATATTACATTTATTTGTTCAAAACTATGAAGTAATGTTGTTCTTATTAGAAAATGCACACAACATGGTAGCAATAAAGTGTCTAGATTAGCAGATAGAATATCACTATGACAAAATAATAGTAGCTCGTCAGTAAAAACACTCGATTTAAGAAAGTTCAGTATTATACAATAGAACTAGTACAACACCCAACGCATATTGACATTAAAACACAATTTCCCTGGTATAGCATCTTTTCAGAAAAGCTGCTTGTTCTGTTTGGCCCATAGCCATTCTTAAACTTCGTTTAAACACAGTCGTCAACGAGGGTTGATTATGTCTTTGTGTAATTTGCTGCTGCTTAGTATTTATAAAAGAAAGAAACTATTATACTACATTGATTTGTTTGTTCTTTACTGAAGCAGCTCGCTATTTCTTCTCTTTAAATATTATAATATCTTATTCAAGGATTAGACATATCAGTTATTTGTTTTATTAAAACACAATTAATTGTATTGCACTGTACTACAGTACAAAGAAATATGTACATGGCCGGCAGAACCGGGGGCTGTCTCTTATACACACTTTCCAGGTCCCCCACTTTTTGGAAAAAAATATATAATGTTTGGAGATTTTTGTATGATCAAGAAATGCAAGAAAAGAAAGAGGGAAGGCGGAGAAGGATGGGAAATAGAATGTTTATCCAGTCCCCGACCGAGTTACATTTTCTCGCAATTCACTTTAGCGGATCTGGGGGAGGGGGTCATCGGTCCTGACCCCTCCCTTGGGCCAAAAAAAAGGGGGAAAAATTCTAGACCTACCTTTTCAGGACCCGTGAGCTGATTTTTTTTTACACTTAAGAAAATTAGAAATTTGAAGAACATAAAAGTCATTAAAACACAATTCAAATATCGAAAAAGCTCATTTCCCGACATCTAGGAATCAACATTTTCCCGGGGAAGAACCCCCGGATCCCCTTTTCTTTGGAGCTTATGGAATCTTTGAAAAAAGCCTACACAACTACTAATTTTTTTTAATGTATGTTTACACACATATCAGGCCTATTTACTGTAATAAGTATGAGGAAGTTTACCTGACCGTTTTCAAGAGGGGGAAAACCTTGAATTTTGAAGAACAAAGTCATTAGACACCTGGCTCAAAAGTCGAGAAAAGTCATTTCCCGCCATCTAGAAATCAACATTTTCCCATTAGGAGGACCCCAGACCCCTAGATTTGATTCCAGATTTGTATGATTCATATTCTCATTCATCTTAAAAGTGCCCCCCCCCCCATTTGAAAAACGTTCCGCATGCCCTGATGTAGACATACACAATTTTAGACAAAACGAATAATGCACGCTATCGCCAAAAACGTTCGGCGAAGATGATCGGTCCAATTTCAGTAGTTTGAGGTTTATGTTTAAGCTATTAGAAATATTGCATCACAAAGGATTTAAAAATCTTCATTTTGATGGCCTAATCCATTAACCACTGGTCATAAAAAATGAGATTTCCCTTAACTAAAATATTCCAATGTGTACAAGAAATACAATTTAAGAGAACGCTAGTATCATATAACAACTACAAGATTTTTTTTGACTGCTGCAATAACGTAGTTTAATGATATTAAAGATATACATACATATATATAATACATATCGTATTATCTCGTGTATTTGGTGTAGTATTGGCAAACATTAGATGTACGTACACACACACCCATACATATATATATATATATATACACACACATACATACACACACATATATACACACATACACACATATATATGTATGTATATATATATCCCCTCGCCGCTGAGAACTAGTGTTGTCCGAAAGCTTTTGTTCTAATTCTGGCTGTGTATTTACATATAATTTTTAGATGTTGCTTATTAAATTTGTATCTCGACCTTGGTATTAGAAGGCTAGCATCAAAACCATTAAGTTATTTACTTCGCCCCAAATAATAAATCATGATGTATTTACAGAAAATGTATTTTTAGTTACTAATAGATCGTTTCTTGCTATCATATACTAAATAAAATTGTGATCTCTATTATATTTTATGCATCAACTTCGCATACGCAAAAAGCGCGAAGAATTTTCTAATTCCTAAAAAAAGCCTCAATTGCTCAGTTGAAGAAGGTGTCTGCATAGACAACAGAAGGTCTAACAAAAGCCAGATAGTATAAGATCAGAAATGTCATGCCAACATGATTATAAACAATAGGCTAGGTGAGATAGGGGAATGAATAAACAGCGTTAACAAGTGGTAATGATTGGAGCATGGACTTATTAATAGGTCCATGATTGGAGACATAATACGTGGTCTCTATGAGCTGTACGAAAAAACTATTAAAAAAATAGAAGCACGCTTCTATAAATATTAACGTCGTTTCCATTTCTTGACGGCAGCGCAAAGTAAGAAGTCGACGAACTCAAACATGGTAGTTAAACTCATTCCACAAAGTAGACCCATATACCCGCCAATGTCACCTGGAGAAATAAGTTAAATGAAGTTAGTTATATAGATATGGGTGAAAGTTTACTTGCACAACTTCTTAGCACACTTTGTTAAAACATTGTATTTTCATTGTAAAAACATGTGTATTTGAGTAACTTAAAACAAAGTTCAATCCTCTACGACCAGTAGAGATATTATGGATTGATCAATACTTAATGTCAAACTTCAAACGTCGTAGACTTAATGACTTGTCTGAAGATACAAATTCATTATATCAAAAAAAAAAAAACGTCGTGTTCTGAAAGAACTATAGAATAACAGATAATACTTTCATTTTAAAAACCAGAGGATCCATTAATTAGTCTTAAATTCAAAAAAATACAGTAACTCCGAAAAGAGACAGGCATTTTGAGATTCAACATTTAGATCTATTTGATCATTTTCAAGAATACTATTTTTCTGAAAATGATCAAATATTATATCGATCTATATACTGTCTTTTTGTTTTACTTTTATTTTAGATTCGATAATTTAAAAAAAACCTTTCAAATAAACGTGGCCGAATCTATATTGCATTGTTGATCTCAAATGTGCATCTAATTCAATCAATCATAATTATCTTATTTATAAATTGAAAAATGTTGGTAAAGATTGTTAGTTATGTTAAATATAATAGTTACTCATTATTTTACGTAATAGACCGAATCGGCGGCTCGGGTCACGTGAGTTATAGTGGATAATAAGTTTTGTTTACATCTATCGAGATCGCGAGACGACAGTGCATTGAATATTGCTTCGCCTTTTTGATGTAAATCACACCATAGATGTTGCAAATGTTGGTTGGATGCGAGTTATAATTTGGTATATCACTTAGAAGTGTGTCACACTAAAGGTGGGTTGGATGCGAGCTATAATTTAGTATATCACTTAGAAGTGTGTCACACTAAAGATGAACTGTAATGATGAGGCATAATGGGGTAACAGACAAATAATAGTACACTGCAAAACAAAGTTAAAATATAAAAGTAAAGTCTTTAATAAATAAAATTCAATATGCATCTTCTCTTCTCAACAACATAATGGTTCTTCCCGACGGTTTATCGTTGCACATATACAGTAACATAACTATTCAACTCCCATCGGTCAGTAACAGGCACATGCACAGGTACAGACACGGGTGGCACTATAACAAATAAAATCAATTTTCTAATAACCACCATTTATTTCATTACAATTAATCATTAATCAAGCCTATGATAATTATAACAATTTACTAATTAGTAAAACAAAATATAATGTATTTGTACTCACAATGAACATCTAAATTGAGGGCTGTCTTGACGACAGCTCCCTTACGTGACCGTAAGTAGCTCGTATCGTTTGAGGTGTGTCGCATGACTTAGCATATTTTGTTTTTATACGGCGGTACACCTCAGACAATGATTACGCTAATTAAAGTCATGCTTAATTGCTTCCATTATAAATACGCAAATTATAGCGCTAGATGATCGTTTTAACCGTGACAATTAACCCCCAACCCAAGTTAAATGCACCGCCATTTAACAAAATACACTTTCTTTATCTTAACTACATATAATCAATCATAAACATCAATATGGCTAACAGAGAGCAGAAATTCCAAATCAAATATTTTCTGGCCAATTGTAGGCATATAATCAACTTTCTTATATATTAAAAAAAAATACATTTAATTTCATACAAGCAAACTCATTCTGATGTTAAATTTATATACGACTTAAACAATCTTCTCCGACATTATTTACTCCTTTTATGACCCTGATTCGGTATGTGAAAGGTTGTAAAATAAGAGCCCATCGTAAGACCATTTACCACCTGTGTTTTTCTAAGAGATGTGAGAGGCTGGTGAACTGTTTCGATCACAAACTCTCTACCATAAAGGTAGGGTTCAAATCTTTTCTTTCACCATATAATTGCAAGACATTACTTTTCAATAACTGAATATCTCTTTTGGGTCTCACTGAGTTTCTTTCATGCATATGAAACGACAAAATATTTCTCCAGCCGTTTCCTGGAGTAATGCTGCACCAATACCTGTGTTGCCCGCATCAGTCCTTGATTCTTTGTTGATGTCGGGTAATTGTAAAATAGGGCCTAAATACAATTTTCGTTTAAGAACTGTAAACGCCCTTTCTAACTCATCATTCCATGCTATTATATTAGGCTGTCGTTTCTTGGTTACATCAGATAAATGAGCGGATATAGAAGCAAAGTTATCTACAAATTTCCTGTAATATCCTACTAGTCCTAGAAATGACCTCATTTGACTTTTTGTAGTATGTACTTTTATCATCTTTTATTGCTTGTACTTTATCATATTTGGGTTTAAGTTTCCCATTACCCACTACATGTCCGAGAAATTCTACCTCTCTGTACCATATGTAGCATTTAGTTGGTCTCGCAGTTAAATTTGCATCTCCCACGTTTCAGTATGTATCAATACATCATCAATGTAATTATGGACATTAGGTAACCCTTGTAACAATCTACGCATAACGCGAGTAAAAGTCCAACATGAATAGTGAAGGCCGTCAAATGCTTTGATTCCGGTGCCATAGGTATCTGCCAATAACCTTTGCTTAGGTCGATTTTAGTAAAGAAAATATCTTTTGCTAATACTGCAAATACCTCGTCAGGAGGACCCGGAATAGTTTCGGCATCAAATACAGTAAATACATTAATTTTACGCATATCACAGCAGATACGCTTCGTCCCATCTAGTTATTAACTAGAACAATAGGACTAGCGTATGGCCTTTAACTTGGGGATATTATAACGTCAGCATTTCTTGGATATCCTTTTCCACTTCTTTACGCATAGCATGTGGGATGGGATATGCTTTACTTCTTACAGGAGTATTGTTATTTAGTATTATCTTATGTTGTCCCAAATTGGTTTTACCCGGTACATCAGTCATTACGTCACAAAACTTCTTCATAACACTCTTTACTTCCATACGTTTACTTTTAGGCAAATCCCGGCAAACACTTACATCTTTGATACTCTCCTTACTTTTAAGAGGTGCCAACCCCACCTGCTCCTTTTCTCTACCAATTACATCCTCTTCATTCTTTTCATACTCAACCACCGCAATGCACGCTAATTCATCTACCTTCTTCTCACTGTTCCTTCTTACAAATTTTTTAAACATAATATTATGAAAAAAATTCTCACGATGGCCAAAGTTCACTTGGTAGTTAAGAGGGTTTACCTTTTTGGGAAATAGGAAATAGCCCTTTCCAAGACGTAAGTAATTTGTTGGAATCTGTTGGGAGTAAAACCAAAACCTCTTTCCTTATCTCTAACTCTCTAGGTTTCGCCTTTTTGTCATAATACTTCTTGTAGCGTTTACTAGCTTTATGTAATCATTTTTGGCTATTGCACAAGTGTGTTCCAATCTATCCTTCAAATCAAGGACATATTTATAGGCTGGCTTTTGTTCACAATGTCTATGACATCCTGTCCATAACTCTTTGATAATCATCATGAGCCCTCTGACACTACGGCCATATAGTAACTCAAATGGTGAGAAACCAGTGCTTTCTTGAGGTACCTCTCTGTAGGCGAATAATAATGGGTCTATATAGCTATAAGCATAACCACTTTCTTCTCCCCGGTATACTGTGCTGACTCACCATATGCACTATTAACCACAACATTTGTACAGCCTGAATAACGCAAAACTTGAACTTCATACTTACCAATATATCCAGTTTGTATCGGCATCTTATTATCGTCACCTTCACATGATACTAATTTAGTTGCATCTGGTAAATCATTAGGCTTTTTATAAACATCAGAATAAGTATTCTCTATAGAAGAACTCCACTTACCTTTTCCCATCGGATCAGCTTCTCTTTTCCCTATCATCCCCGCTCTAATATTTTTCTTTCTAAAACAATCACGGGCAACATGACCAATTCGATTACAAATGTAGCATCTACGAGGAGCATACGTCACAGGACCTCCCCTTCTATACGTTTCCCTAGGACCACTATCTCTATGACCATTATCTTTAGGACCACTAACTCTAGGACAATCATAACTACTCATTGAAGGACACTTTCCCCTTTCGACATGAACAGGTTGGGTTCCCTTCTAAATACTGATTAGAAAAACTTGCCATAATTATGGAATCTTTGGGTTTTCTTTCTCTTAAGAAAATAGCATGTTCCTTAGAACAACAGGACAAAAACTGTTCCATAAGCAATAATTCTATGATGCCATTAATATCTTTTTCGTCTGACATCTCAATCCATCTATTTAAGTAATTTTTAAATCTATTAAGGAATTTTATCCCATTTTCACCCGATTCGGGTCTTATTTCTCTAAATTTCTTTCTAAAGCCATCTGCCGTTAAGTGATAAGCTTTTAAAACTACCTGTTTTACTTTATCATAATTATTAATTTCGTCTGGAGGAAGAAGAGTATGTTCAAATAAGGCAGTACCCTGGAGTAAAGCACCCAAATTAGTTGCCCATTCCTGATCCCTTTTCCAACCCTGGGTGGTGGCATAACGTTCAAACCTACTTATGTAAGCATCGATATCATCTTTTTCGGGATTAAAGGTTGGTAATTTAGGGGGTTTACCCTTGGAACTAGAAATAATTGTATCATTAGCGGCTACTTGATGTGCAGCCTTTGCCTGTTCAAGTTGTATTTGTAATTGCAATATTTTAACTTGTTCTGCCTCCTTTTTCAAATCTATATCAGCCTCAACACGCTTTTTATCCAATTCAATCTCAAGATCAATCTCTTTTCTCCTCTTTTCGTCTTCCCACATCTCTGCCCTAAGTGCTCTCTCTACATCTCTCTGCTCATTTAACTTCTGTCTCTCTTCATTTACAAATACTCTTAACTCTTTTCCCGATAACCCGAACTCCTTACCTATATCCGTCAGCCTTTCTACTTCCAAATGAGATGCCATATTGATGCAAATTTAACCAACTTTATAATGCATATCTTTATGTTCGTATATTACTTATTAAGTATTTTGCATGTACAATTATTATGTCGAATAACATTTATTACCTCCGCCTCTATCTTATAATTTCCTGGACGAGCCCCCAAATTGTCACACTAAAGGTTAACTGTAATGATGAAGCATAATGGGGTAACAGAAAAATAATAGTACACTGCAAAGCAAGTTAAAATATAAAAGTAAAGTCTTTAATTTAAAAAAAATTCAATATGCATCTTCTCTTCTCAACAACATAATGGTTCTTCCCGACGGTTTATCGTTGCGCATATACGGTAACATAACTATTCAACTCCCATGGTATCGGTCAGTAACAGGCACATGCACAGGTACAGACACGGGTGGCACTATAACAAAAAAAATCAATTTTGTAATAACCACCATTTATTTCATTACAATTAATCATTAATCAAGCCTATGATAATTATAACAATTTACTAATTAGTAAAACAAAATATAATGTATTTGTACTCACAATGAACATCTAAATTGAGGGCTGTCTTGACACCTCCCTTACGTGACCGTAAATAGCTCGTATCGTTTGAGGTGTGTTGCATGACATATTTTGTTTTTATACGGCGGTACACCTTACACAATGATTACGCTAATTAAAGTCATGCTTAATTGCTTCCATTATAAATACGCAAATTATAGCGCTAGATGATCGTTTTAACCGTGACAAAGTGTTTCAAAATTAAATTTTCAAACAATTATCAGTTTGGTTTGGTAAGGCTCCAAAGGATAGTGGGAATAAAGCCTGGAAGTTTTTAAAGGAAAGGTTTCACTACGTGCCTATTGCTCCAGTGAGTCGTCGCGAGTCATTTTAGGCATATGGCCTAGTCAAGGATGTTATTCATGGCAAATGCTACAACAACAAAAAATTTCCCATTCGTTGCAAGAGCATTATTTTACAGTTATTTTAAATCCAAAATTAAATCATAGGATGTTTTGTAGTTACTTCTGAGGATAATGATCATCATATGACATAACTACGTACTGACATTAGGATGTACCATGCCAAATAGGCCTATTATCACCAACCTGTTTCCTAGACCAAGTTTGGTTGAGCAATGAGAACCGTTAAGGGTTATTTTCTACTTTATTACCAACTCGACTACAAAGATATATATAGCCAAGGTATAACAACTCCTTTCCTGCTCCGGGCTCTGGTCAAGGTACGATACCTTCACGACGTGCATATTGCTCCAGTGGAGTCGTCGTCGGCTGAGGTACTTTTTAGGCCTGAGCCCTAAGTAAAGAATATTATTCATGGCAAATGCTATTCTGTGCAAGAGTATTATTTTACAGTTATTTTAAATCCAAAATTTAATCATAGGATGTTGTAGTTACTGCCGAGGATAATGATCATCATTATGACATATTATTATTATTACGTACTGGAATTAGGATGTACTATATTAACCAGGCCTATTATCACCAGCCTGTTTCACAAGTTTGGTTGAGCAACCAGTACCGTTAAGTGTCATTTTCTACTTTATTACCTACAGTACTCGACTACAGAGATATATAGTCGAGGCATAACTCCGTCCCTGCTCCGGGCCATGGTCGAGGTTTAACACCCACAGTGCAGCCTAGGCAAGGCCTACATATATTTAGCCTACCGTACACTAGCAGCATTCCATAGCCTAAATAAAATGTACAGAGGTTGCCAAAGTATTTATAAATCATTAATAAAAAATAAAATAAAAAACAAACAAACAAACAACAAAACTAGATTTGAACTCGTCACTGAAGACGAGTTTGGTGATCCGCCGTACTTTGACCCTTACAAAGCGCGCGCGATGCTGATTGAAAAGTTTCATAATATGCTAAAATATCCTGTAACTATTTTTTTTTTTAAAAGAATAATTTTCAGCATTTTAAAAGATTTACGCATGCGTACATTTACGGATTGACGCCCGTGAGCACGGTAATGACACAAATAGTGACTCCTGATATGAATACAGTGTCAGGAACACAAAATATGTAATCAAAACATGGTTTCCAGCTTCAGTACGTTCTGTGTGCGTGGAAATGAACGTATGGCGCGTAAATATAGAAAGTTTTGGAATGCAGAAAATGACCCGAAACGTTTAAACTATCTGAATAGTGATATTAAGAATTTTCAAATTTTAACATACGAACACGTCACGATGTGTGCGTGTACAGTAATGGCACACGAAATTAAATATTGTCGTGTTTATAAAACCGTTTGTTAGTTATTAATGCCACACGAATTTTCCCTTCATATAACCTATACTTTATACTGTATATAAGTCTGATAGCGTCGAAATAAAGTCTGCCGCCCTCTCTCTGTGTTCTATTTTTTACATCTTTTAAAAATGAGAGATAAGAATGCTCTAAAAATTCAACCTTTTTGACCATGCTGACGTGATCAAAATGAAAAATAAAGGGACACGGCCGAAAGAGAATTGATTTAGCTATAACATACTCACAGGTGAGAAACAATCAATCAAGATAAGCGAGATACGTTCAAAGGAGTATAAAAGTAATGACGTCATAAATAGAAATTCAGTTATTTCTTAATTCAAATAGCAATATGTTGACGTCATAATGTCCGATCAGCCAATATGATCTATAAAATCGTATCTACAACTCATGTGCTTTCAGAATATGTAATAAAAATTGGGGGTCACCTTCATCCTAAGGAGCTATAACTGAATAAAAATATTCATGGTTTTATGCATATATAAATGTTGACGCACGCGTACGTGCACGCTAAAAAGCGCGAACGGAAAATGAAGGTACATAACATTCAACCTTGACCTGAAGTTTATGCTCAACTAATATGATTTAGAAATTACGATTGGTTAAGATGATATGGGCTCATCAACGTTTCGAGGAATGAAAGATGGGGGTTCAGAAAAAAAAACATTTTTTGACCATGATGACGTCATCAAAAAGTAAAAAGAAGTCATATATTTGAAAGAAAATTGTCTCTGCTATAACATACTCAAAGTTGGAAAAACATTGACCAAGGATGAGCGAGATATGCTCAAATTCCCTTTTTTTAAAAATGACGTCATCGATAAAATTCAGTTTGTTGAATTCAGATGGCAAAATGATGACGTCACAATGTCCGATCAGCCATTATGATCTATAAAATCATGTGGTTTCACAATATGTAATAAAAATTGGGGATCACCTTTCATCCTAAGGAGCTATAATTGATAAAAAAATAGGCCTTACTTTAGCATATTTTCACTGTATATCGGCACAAATTCCCGCATAGGTCCCTATGTTTGATGCGCACGTACGACATTGCTATTGGCCATAAGATGACCGAAAACAATTTAAATTTGTGAAAACAATTTCAGGAACCTAAAATATGTAAAAAAAAGAACCTAATTTTTAGCTTCCATACGTACTGCGCAAGTAATAGTGCGCGCGCGTAGTGGAAAATTATGAAGAATTTTCAAATGCTCAAAATGGCCTGAAACGTGCTCTAAGTTTGTCAAAAAGTGATTTAGAACATTTTGAAATTTTGACGCATGCACGCGTGCGCGCGCGTTATGAAGCGTACACGTAAAATTAGGGTACATTACATTCAACATTGACCTGAAGTTAATGCTCACTAATTACGATTTCGAAATGGCAATTGGTTAGGCTGATATGATCGATAATGTAAAAACGGAAAATTGCGCGTAGCTGACGTCACAAATGACTGGTCACCTTGAATACCGTACCATGTCTATTCCAGGCGATGCCAAAATGATCGATGAAGGATCGTCTGCGTACCTCTTAGAAATTTTGAGATAACGTGCGAACAAAAATACGGAAAAAGAAAGAAGAATAAGAAAAAAAGAAGACAGTACAATAACAAGCGGTGATCTGCTCGACAGCGGATCACCAAAAAAAAAAAGAAAAGAAAAGAAAACATAGGCCAACTGCTTTACATTAGTTTGGGTCGCTGTAAAACATCATAACTCTCTCAATATACAGTTTTCAATGAGCGCACTGTGGTTTACGATGTTGACCTTTACATTTAGTACCCACTATATGTCACGTGACACTTTCCAAAAAGATTCTCAAATATATGCTTGGTTAGAATTACAAGAAATGCAATGTAGGCAGTACAGGAGTCGATTTCTTTTATATAATGTTAACTGTTATTTAAGTTTAATTCGTTATTGGATACGTAATTTGAATATTGACCATTATCGTAATATTTTTTAAATTTTACTTATTTCAGTTACGTAAAATAGAAAGAAAAGCACTACAGTAGAATCCCTATTAAGGGGACACATTCGGGACCAAAAGTGTTCCGTTAATAGGGGTGTCCCCTGTATAGGGATACCCCTTGTGGACACTAACAAAAACGTGAAATTGTCCCCTTAGTAGGGGGTTTTTGGTATGTTTTCATATATAGATGACTTATAATTCTTTATAATTTATTTTTATTGACATAATTATTTACATTACAATTAGAACTAATTTATAGAAATAATTTACAATGCAAATGCAATTCCTTTATAATTTGAAATCAGCAGAAATGTAACTAAAACAATAGTTTATATGTTCCAAATATTGTTTAATGATGCAATGTTAATGAAAGGATTAGCATCCTACGAAATTTCAGGAAAAACGAAGAAAAAAGAAATAACACATGCAGTAGGCAAATATTACTCCAATATTCACTCCAAAGATTTAGGAAGAAAATTCTGGTTTATTCCTCAAATTTCAAAATTCAATTTTCATTTTCAATTAATTTCAATTTCAATTTTATTCAAAAAACCTCCAAAACAGAGAATTAAAATAGTAGGCCTAGAAGAACTATACAACAACAGAACAATTTAATTAAAATGAACAATACAGTTTATTCATACATATACCAGAACAATTAAAATTAAAGCCACAACAAAATTTGATAAAATCTGAAAATACAAAGTTCAATCAAATCAGATGTGAAACAGAACACCACTTTAACAGATACAAGCAAGCTACTACCAAACAAAGATGGATTATTTTACTTGATTCAAAATTCTTTTTGTTTTTCAATTTCAGTTAAATTATTATTATTATTATTATTATTACGTAGTCTAACAAAAAGCTCGCCCTTGACAAACAGCAGTAGAAAGGTGATAATAGTTAGAAAGTGTAAGTTCCTTAATAAGTTGCTCAAAATGTATCAAAATGTGTCACTATATAAAGTTGAGTAGATTTTTCTTATTTTGAGACTGTTATATTTGATACAATAGAAAAAAATAAAGTGTCCCCTTAATAGGGATTATTTGACACACTCAGAAAGTGTCCCCGTCCTCTTAATAGGGATGTCCCCTTAATAGGGGTTGGCCGCAGTGTTAAAAGATATATCGCCCCTCGTTTTATGGAAAAGTGTCCCCTTAATAGGGGTGTCCCCTGAACAGGAGTGTCCCAACGGAGGGGTCCTACTGTATACTGGTTATCACACGTAAGCATATACATTTTAAGAGTCTCACCGATATCAAAAGAAGAAATTTTCACCAAGAACAAAAAACAATATCCAAATAAAATTATTATTGCAATTTATAAAATGAAGTTGTTTCATCTGAACATCTTACCAAAACTAATAATTTAAAATGTGCACTATTAATTGTATTGAAGATGAATATCATTTCACCTTAGTTTGTCCTTGACCTTGCGCTATACATTTCGCTCTAACAATTGTTAAGCGGTGGCATCCAATTCAAAACTTTCTTAAATACTGTTATGTCCTGTGCTGTCCTGCATGCTTTAGTAATAGTGAGATTATTCCTACTACAGTCTTCTTTGATGCAGTCCGTCCAACGTTTGGGGGGGGGGGCTTCCTCTTGGTCTTTTCCCTTGGAAATCTCCCCAAATGCTATGAGTGGGTATCTGTTGGTTTTCATTCTGTTTAAATGTCCAAAATAGCGCAGTCGTTTTTTGTTCTATTATGTCCTTGTGGATGTTTTCTTGATGTCTCTGTTCCATAGGCAA
This sequence comes from Anneissia japonica, assembly GCF_011630105.1. Lineage (NCBI taxonomy): Eukaryota > Metazoa > Echinodermata > Crinoidea > Comatulida > Comatulidae > Anneissia > Anneissia japonica. The sequence goes on along the minus strand of NW_022695265.1, from coordinate 47,926 downwards.
TCCATTTTTGATACACCTAGTATTCTTATGAGGCACATCATTTTAAATACCTTCAGTCGGTGTTCATCTTCTTTTATGATTGTCCAACTTTCACTTCCATAAAATAGGATCGAGAGCAATAAAACATTGTATATCTCTACCTTTGTTTTAAGTTGGATCGCTCTGGAAGTTAGGATTGGGTGGAGTTGTCTGACAATGTTTGCAGCCTTACCGATCCACTGTTTCATGTCTGCTTGGTAGCTTCCATGTTCATTTATAATTTCTCCTAGACAATTGAATTCGCTGACCTGTGTAAGTTGGTTTCCATTTATAATTATGTTAAGTGGTTGTTCAGGCTGGTATGTACGTCTTAGGACCTGGGTTTCTGTTTTTGCTATGTTGATCTTTAGTTCAAAGATTGAGCTACTGTTATGCACTTGGTCTACAAGCATTTGCAGGTCCTTTTCAGTTTCTGCAACTAAGGCAATGTCATCTGCGAATCTAAGGTTGTTCAGGAGTTCGCCACCATTGTGATACCGATGTTTTGGTCATGGAGAGCATGTAGCATTACCATTTCTAGTAGGATATTAAAAAGTTGTGGTGAGATTACACATCCTTGACGTACTCCAACTGTTGTTCAGAACCACTCTGTAGGTCTCCATTTATTCTTACATTGCTTTTAGCCTTTTTATATAGAGCGTTTAGGACTCTCACAATTTTGGCATTGAAGCCAAAAAAATTTAGAGCCTTCCACAATCCTTCTTGCCAAACGGAATCAAAAGCCCTCTCAAAGTATATGTAGTAGCAGAATACTTTTTTTTTCTCTCTCTAGGTATTTCTCTGTTATTTGTCTTAGGGTGAAAATCTGATCTATTGTGGATCTATCGGGACCGAATCCTGTCTGTGCCTCAGATAGTATCTCCTCAGTTCTTTTCGTCATTCTTTTTTGTAAGATCAGCATATACACCTTCCCTGTATGACTTATTAGACTAATACCTCGGTAGTTAGCACAATCAAGTTTGTCTTTCTTTTTATGGATTGGGGTTATAATTCCACAGCACCAGTCATCTGGGTAAATTTCTTTTTCCCATAATGTCCTTGCACAGTTTATGTATGACATTGATACCACTCTCGCCTGCAGTCTTTCTTTCCTCAGCTGTGATTCGGTCATATCCAGCAGCTTTGCCGGCAGTAAGTTTTTTTAATGGCACTTTCAACTTCTTCCCGCAGTATTTCTGGTTCGATTTCATGGTTGTTTATTCTGTGACATTACTAGCTGCTTGTGCATTGCGTGAATGATTTGTGTTGTATAACTCCTGAAAGTTTTCTTTCCATCTGTTTTTTACGTCGTCTTTTTTAGTCAGAATGGCTACTCTTTTGTCCTTTACAGTTTGCATCCTTGTTGATCTTTTCCTTGTACATTTCTTTACGGTAGAGTAGACTTTGTTGCTTGGTGTGCTCTCTCTACTTTTGAGCAGCCATTTATTCTTGCAGCCTTTCGTTTTTCTTTTTATTTCTCTGCTTAGGTAATTGTATCTAGATTTAACTTTTTCATCCTTTTTCTTTTTTGTTTTTAGTGTGCTTCTTTCGTCTGCTAATTCTAAAACCTCTTCGCTTATTCACGGTTTTTCTTTTTTATTTCTTTTTATTCCACGCACATTTTTTATGTAATTGTGAATGCATTTTAAATCTGTTTCATTGCTGTTTCGACATCTGTTGCGGGTTCTTCTAATAAGGGCTGAAATCTTCCTTCTATTTAGATTTCATATTTTTCCAATATATCTTTAAATTTTAGGCGGTGGACATCAAATAACTGTGGCTATGCTTTCTTTTTATTTGAGTTGAATTTTAACCGTAGGTTAGCTATAACAGGTTGGTGGTCTGACCCTACATCATCACTTGGGAACCTTCTAGCATTTGTTACACAGTTATTCCACTTGTATTGATAAGTATGTAGTCGATTTTGTTGTACAGATGTTCATTTCGTGATTCCCATGTCCAGTGTCTTGATTTCTTGCTCTGCTTAAATAATGTGTTGCAAATAGTTGGGTTGTTTACCGCACAAAAGCTCAATAATTTCTCCCCTCTTTCATTCACTTCTCCATAACCATAATTTCCCATTTCCCAGCATATTTTTCCATAGGTGCAAATCTTGTCCAACTTTAGCATTAAAGTCACCAGTTATAACTATTATATCGCGATTCGGCGTGTTACTCACTTCTTTTTGTAGATCATCGTTAAGTTCTGTCAATTATGTCCTCGCTGGCTGTGGCGGTTGGAGATTATACTTGGATTATTTTCATCTTTTCTTCCTTGGTTAAAACTCTTCAGCTATTATTCTCGAGTTTTCTCGAGACATTTTTTACGAATCATGAATTGATACATTTGTATCAATCTAAAAAGTATCGATTCATTGCGGCTTACTTGTTAAAATATGTTACCAAATTTCATTGGCATCATATATGACACATTTCAACGAAATCTAGAAAAAATTGCTAAATATTTAGATTGATTGAAATGATAATATTCTATATTCATATTTGAATTTGAGGTAATTGTAGCGCACAGCAGCTTTAAAATCGTACATGTGTTCAGGCAGGTAGTTTAGCAGGAATATGAGATTTCCATTCACCAAGGCATATTTTACAAGAAAAATATTTCCTATTCAAAAAACGCCGCAACCTCTGTAGCCTATTCAATTTGTGATACAGCTACTTCCAAATTTATCCTATGTGTAAATTTTGTTATCGTATTTAAGTTAGCTGTTTCAATAAACGAAATCTGTAACTGTATTTTCCTATAGATCCATAAATATTGTAGAGTTTACATTATTGAAGGTATGGTATAATTTGGCCTCGCCATCATGAGCAGCACATCTCCGAGACTATGTGACAAGATGAAGAAGGAAATCACATCCATCTTTCACTCCTTTGACCTCCGCATCACTATACAAGCAAACATAAAGATCACAAACTTCCTTGATGTCACACTCAACCTGACTAACGGATCCTATGCTCCATTCACCAAACCAGACAACAAATTGCTATACGTGGACAAAAGATCAAACCACCCTCCATCCATCTTAAAGCAAATCCCATCTTCAATCAATAAAAGAATATCAAGCAACTCCGATTCAGAAGCAACTTTTCAAAAGGCCGCCCCCGACTACCAAAAAGCACTAAGGGACAGCGGATTTCAACACAAGATGAAATACGAAAAACCACCTACAAACAACTCAAAAGCCAGAAGAAAAAGGAACATCATACGGTACAACCCACCTTTCAGCAAAAACGTCAAAACAAACATCGGCAGAACTTTCCTTAACCTGGTCAAAAAGCACTTCCACAAAGACAGCACCTTGCACAAATTGTTCAACAAGAACAACGTAAAAGTTAGAAACATGGGCAGCACCATCAAAGCCCACAACAACCACCTTCTCCACACCAAACAACAAGCACCGACCAAACTATGCAACTGTCGGATTAAAGAAGATTGCCCACTCTCGGGAAACTGCCTCACCTCCTCAATTATTTACAAAGCTACAAGCTACAATCACAACAAAAGAAGAATCGAAGCATTACATCGGGCTCACAGATACCGCATTTAAAATCCGATATACAAATCATAAGCACACATTCAATGCACCAAAACACAGAAACAGCACAGAACTTTCAAAGTTCATATGGAAACTAAAAGACAGCAAAACACAATACAATATCAAATGGTCCATTATTGATAGAGCTTCATCCTACTCACCCAAAACAAAGCGATGCAATCTATACAACGCAGAAAAGTTTCATATAGTTTATGCAGACAAACAATCTACTTTCAACAAAAGGCACGAACTCCTTTCAAAATGCAGACACCGTGCCAAATTCCTACTCAAAAACACATAATACCTAATTTGCATCTACACCGGCCCAACTCTACATATACACGTCAAATTTGAAATTCCCTCCACTCCTGAAGATGCCTAGTGCATGAAACAGCCTGTAGAGTGAAATTACAAGTTCCTTATTATTAATATTACTATTATATATATATATATATATATATATATATATAAAATTAAAACGGAACAGTAGAGAAAATCCGATCAGAATGACAAAATAAGCTAAGTATCCACTGGAAGGAATCCCAATATCTGCAGACAGATCCGTTTCGGCCTTCCAGGCCTCATCAGTGCAGCTATCTGCATGTAGCTGCACTTACCAGTAAATATATTTCAATTGGATGCAAGAACACTAATTTCTATTAAACTGACAATTCACTGGTTTCCTACAATGTGTGTCCCAAAACCTTGTTTACATGAACTACAAATAGTTCTCAATTATGTATAGATCGGCTTGAGCAGTGGTCATAAATGGGAAAAATAATTTTTTCCATACAAAATTATCATAATTCAGCTCTTTTCCATACAAAAGTTCATTGATTCGTACTTTAGTCGACAGACCTTTATAAGATCAACAATAATTGGATAGGTTTTCATAGTGACCTCAAGGCTTTAATTATTTTTCTTAGAAAAAATATATTTCCAGTGTATTTAATTGACAAAATTATTTCTAGATATCTTGTCTATATTCACTCCGATAACAAACAAACGAACGAAAAATCGAATATCCGTTATTTTAAGTTGCCTTACACTTGTAAATTTTCTAAAGTTATTTCACATAATGCTTTAACGAAACAGTTTTGTAATGATTTAAATATCAAATTGGTTTTTCTTCATTAAAAATTAGAAATATGTTTTCTGTGAAAGATCCTGTCCCTAGTGGTGTACGTTCTCAACGTTGTGTATAAATTCACATGGGCAGGCTGTAATGCCTGTTATATAGGCGAAACTGGCCGAAACTTGCAACGTGCGTTAACGAACACATGACCACGGACAGGAACTCGCACATTTTTAAACATCTTAATAGCTCATCCCAATGTAAAAGCTCATGCAACGAAGATTGCTTCCGTGTATTGTGTTCCGCTTCAACAGCCAGCCAAAGAAAAATCAAGGAGGCGTTGCATATAAAATGGGACACGCCCTCTCTCAACAACCAACTTTTACATGTTAATTTAACTTTGTCATTCTAATGTTCATCCTTACGTTATCATCTTTATTCATGCCATTCTTTCTTCTTTACAGTCATATCGATTCTCTAAAAATGCAATGTCATGATGTCTGTTCAAATAGCTATGTTTCAATTCCCATTTATTTAAAATACAATGCTTCACAATTGTTCACTCCCTTTAAATAGTAGATTGCATGTTAGCAATCGTTTCACTGAAGATGGCGAAGGAATTGCCGAAACATGTCTGTTTTATAGTATACCGAGTTTTGATAATAAAATTCATTAGGCTTTGCCTATTATGGTATTGAGGTTGAAACTTATTGTGGTATTCTTAAGATATATAATATATATATATATATATAT
>NW_022695265.1:0-42518 GCF_011630105.1 Anneissia japonica | reverse complement strand
GGTAGTAACTGTCTCTTATACACATCTAGATGTGTATAAGAGACAGCATATATATATATATAATATTCATAAATACACACTTATACATACATATTTATAACGTAATAATTTATTTGCTAACACTTGTTAATGTTTTTAAACATATTGACAATAGCAAATATCATAAGGCTTATGTACTGGTATATTTTGCTGAACAATAAACAGGTTTGAGAAAAATTGATGAACATCAATGAAGATCCACGTGAGATATCTTTATACCTTTATATTTCTTAATAAATGGAACAATGTTCTTATCTTTAAACTTCCTAAATTAATTTAAAACTTTACATACATTATCCATGCTTTTGTCATGTTAAGTTTGGGTAAGCACTTTATAATAATGTTATTCACTTAAGAACATAAATATTGACAATAGCAAATATCATAGGGCTTATGTACTGGTATATTTTGCTGAACATTAAGCAGGTTTGAGAAACATAAATAATTAAGTTGTCACCCAGACTCAATGCTCGACCACGTTGATAACCTTCAGAGGCTTCATCATCAGCTATTGTCGGTCCACTGCTGGACAAATGTTTCAGGATGTCGACGACAAATCAATCTTTTTCTCCTGCTGTGTTGCACAATTTCACTCTTCCCCAATATATATCGATCTCATCTCTTAATCTTTTACGTTGTTTCATCCATGAGGTATGTTACTGTTTGTATTTGATTGTACTCCTGCTGACTATAAGTTCAACAACCAGAATGAAAACGACTGAGCCAAACCGCATTTTTTACCATTATTGTTATTAATATTAATAATAATAATAATAATATTAATTTTCACATTATTTATTTATTTGTATCCATTCCCCTCCCCCTCTAGCTTTGCTAGGCCTTTCTAATACTGCCGCCAGTGAGCGGCTATTGTTTATGGGTTGATAAAACATGGGTACCGTACGATATCTCGATAATAGTTACCCTAACCCTCTTCAGCGTAAGGCACCATATTTTTCGACATTAAATGTGGAATAATAATAATAATAATAATAATAATAATAATAATAATAATAATAATAATAATAATAATAATAATGATAATGATAATAATAATAGAAGTGGTTTGGTACAGTGTGAACGGTTTGGTTTCCCCACCTTGAGGTCGGGGTTTCAATCCAGTGACCGGGGGTAGTAATGTGAAGCGCTTAGAAGCTTTGTTGGCATTAAGCGCTATATAAATCTAACAAATTAATATTATTATTATTATTATTATTATTATTATTATTATTATTATTATTATTATTATTATTATTAAAGAGAGCCATAATAGAGGCTTTCGACCCGCTCGAATTCTCATTATTTTCACAGCCGCTGTTTGGATCCTAAGACGATTTTTTGGTAATAATACCCTCTTTGGTTCCTGAGACGTCTTTTTGGTAAATGCGCATGCTCGACATGGCTCGATAATGTCACTTACACAATACACATGCTCACTGGCTGTCTAACATTTTTAAGCGCATGCTCACTATGTTTATAGATAATTCACGGACGTTATTTGGTAACTGCGCATGCGCATTGCTTAGTTCGAAACTCCTATTTCTTCTTAGTAAAAGCTACCGCTATCTACAGTTTCTTAATGATTATTTCCTCTTGATCGTTACAGCCTAAAGGTACTGCGCGAAAATTCAATGACGAAGTTGAGTTTCGGACGTTATCAACATTCATTTGTGCATTCCAACCTACAATAAAGCTATTGTTTTCTTGGGCAACAGTGCAGCCACAGAAGGCCTAAACTAGCTTTTGCTGTGTGGAATCACTTATATCTATTTACAGGGAACCCTCTTTAAATGTATGCACAGAATATTATTTTAAGATTTCAGAAGGTTAACAAATAAATAAGATAATCATGATTGGATTGAATTGAGGTGAAATAAACTATGTTTATACTATTTAAAAAATCGAAACAAGTAGGCTTAGTCTTATTAAGGAAGTGACCAATTGGTATTTAAAAAGTAGTATACTGTAAAATTGTTATCAAAATTAGAGGGGTCTTGAATTAGATGGTGGTCTATAAGTCAGTCAAAGACTTTTCAATTTATTAGTCTATTTGACGACTACAAGTAACAGTGTTACATTTTATAGCATTTTACCGTGGTTACTATAGGCGCATGTAACTGCGCGATGTGTGTGCATTAATGCATAGAATATGCATTCTACATGTAAATACTAATGTAATAAAAATTAATTAACTCACTCAAGTATACGGTATATCAGTTTAACATTTATAATTATTATAATTATTATTATTATTATTATTATTATTATTATTATTATTATTTATATTTTAAATTGTGTTGCTTTTCCTGAACCACGGTATGTAAAAAAACAGTGAATACCTAAAAGTGTTCCAATGTCATATGCAGGAATCTGCTGGACCTTCTCAAAACTCAACTCTTCAAAATAGATGTTTACGTCCAAGTAATTTTTCCTGTGTAATACAAATAACAAACAACAGTATTGTAGTTGGATAATCTAATCAAGCAACTTCTCAATAACAACAATGCTGAATTGTATAAGATGAATATAAATTATATTAAATAATATTAAACAATAACAATAACATAACTATAAGATAACGATACCGCGATACAGATATTAATAAACAATAACATAAATTATGAGGTCAATATTATGTTTTAGCTACAGCTAGAACAAAGGTCGTAGAACGGGTGATATCAAGTGATTTGATATTCAATAAATAGGTATATTTCGAGTAGATATGGATAAATAAAGCGCTCCACTATATTTAATAGCGGAAGACAGTTTGTTGAGGATTCGAACAACACGCTTACCATTCTCCAATTCTCAGGACGGTCGTGCTTAGTTACCCAGGCTTGTACGGTTGGTGAGTTTTAAACTTGGTCCTGTTATTATATGTCTTTCATGGCTTATGAGTTAATTAAATATTGTGCCGGCCTCTCATCAATATTGATGATAGCATCAAGTTTGATATACTAACATGAATAAATCATACGCATTGTTTGGTTAGTTTTATTTATAGCATGTGCTTTCCCTTCGTTTGAAGCTGTACTGCAACTAGAATTCGTTTAGCCGAAGCTTGCATGCCTTTACGAATGTAAGTTTAACTCGAGTTACATCTGGGAATAGGTGAAGTTATAGTTTAAGAGTAAAGTTTGTTTTATAGATGCTCTCAAAAAGACCGCCTGTGAGGCTCTGTGGTACTAGGGCATATCTGTGAAAATGAAATAGGTGTAAATGGCGTGGGGAACCGTCATCTGTCTTGTCACCCTCATTTTGAGAATGAAATCAAAACAAGCTGCTGACTACTTAGCAAATCTGTAGATTTTGTTGCCCTCTAAAAAACTATTTGGGGTTGGGTGGGGTCAAAACGTTGGCGACCATCACCCTCTCCTGAACTGCCCCTGGTGTATCATCAGCCTGCGAAACCCAGGGCCAAATACTGCAATTATTACCATATATATAAGATTAATAATCTAAAGTATGATATTGCTACCGTCCTCAAAAAAATAGTTTTATAAAGACATTTGCAACTGAAAACAAATTACCTTTAAGATAAAGAATTGTGAGTCTTGTGACTTGCAGCTTTGAACTAGGCTGAATTGCTCACAGGCATGAACTTACTTATAAAGTGAGGAATAACGGTAATAATAGGCCATGTTTCCAAGATATCGCCAAAGGACGTATTACAGGAAAAGCTATTACTGAAGGGCAGATTTTCTACATAACTTATTTAAAATAAACACTACAGAATGCTGTAATATTGTTGTAAGACAATTTTTTCAAGATGATCATCTCATTCTCAGAAAAAAATAATTTTGAAATAAAGTATCTTGAATAGTATTTCAATTTTATCTCGGAAAGACAAAATTCTAAAAAAAATGTATTTTGGAAAGACCAAATTCAAAGATAACATCTTTGAAAAGATAGATTTCTAACATATTTTCTCTTGGAGACAAAACTTTAAATGCTTTATCCTTAATGTGGGATATTTAGATAATCTATATCGGAAAGACGAAATCTTAAGAGATGGAATTCCAAGATGAATTATATTGGGAAAAAAAAGTATTCACAAGATAGCTTATTTCAACATAAGGAAAATTCCGACAAAGTTTTTGTTTTTGTTTTGTTTTGTTTGTTTGTTTGTTTTTTGTTTTTTATTTTGGAACGAGGAATGATAATTAATGATTTATTGATATTCTATCTTGGAAAAGAAAAACACATTACCAATGTATTTTGTCTCTAAAAGATAAAATTTAAGGAGGATTTATCAATCTTTACAACAACAACTTATATATAGTTGTCTCAGCTCGGAATATTGAATTTCAAGTTTAATTAGGTAAAAACAAGGAATTCTAAGGTATAGTTTTTTTTTATCAGAAAAATACAAATTCAAAACAAATTTTGTCACACCGACGGAATAAGACATCTTACGTTGGGAAGCCAGGATAGTTTATCCCGAAAAGACAAGATTTTAAGGTAAATTATATCAGAAATTTCAAGATAGGTTTTCTCGCATCTTGCATTTATAGGTTATAAGCAACATTAAATACCATTTTCTAGTGTATTGTTAATGTCAACATTTAAAGGAAACTACATTTTATTACGCCCTTCTATCTCGTTTAGTGCCAGAAATATTACAGTTTTGAATATTTTAAAGATGGCTAACAGCAGTTGGACTTCAATAGCCATATCAGTGTATTGTTAAAGCAAAATTGGTGGACAGTTTCCATCTTGAATATATACGTCAGTATGATTTTAAAACTCTACAATAACCATTCCAGTTTGTTAATGGCAAATTTAGGGGGATATTGCACCATATTTGTCCTTCTAGCTTATCGAGTTCCAAATAGGCCTATATTAAATTGGACATATTAAAACAAATGGACAGCAGCCATCTTGATCCATTTTGCAGGTGGACCTCAAAACCTCTTTAGTAGTCATGTAATTATACTGGTAAAGCAAATTTATAGAAACTGACATCCTGTTTGTCCATAGCTTATGTAGAGCCATAGATAATACATTTCTGCGGTTTTCAAGATAGCGGATTCCTTATGATTATCCTGTACTAATTAATCAAATTACATTTTATGGTTGTTATTGTTATTGATAATCCTTCTTTCTGGCTTCATTATTGAAAATATAAATACGGACTTATTTTGTGATATTTCCATTGCAGCGATCCCAAACTGAATAGCAAGGATAAAAACAATAGTTTAAAGAGTGTGTATTTATGGTGAACTTAATATTGTATCCCTTTAGTCTGTCTGGCAAATGTGTTTATTGGTAAGATCATGACAGGTAATATTCATTTGAGGTAATCAAACCATTGTTTTGCAAATTCTAAAAAATATTCTCTATTTTACGTACCTATATTCGAAGAAACATTCATAGAGACATTGGGATAACCTACGCAAAATACACCATCGATTTCACTCTGATTCATAAGCCTACACATATCTGTAATACAATTATATCGTAACATTCTTCGCAGTCTCTTGCTAATTTACCTTGCCTCAGACTCCGATATTCCCCTTGGCGTTAGATAAAGATTTGTAACGTATGTCGATGGCCAGTACGTTGACGAAACCCTTATATCATACATGTTAGCTGTGCATGCTGTTGGACAGTCACACTGCCAATCCTCGTGAATAAAATCTTCTAGAAATATAAAATTAATTTTAGTCAATCATGACACCATCCCTGTAACTCCCAGTGCTGTTTTCCTATCCCAAATCTTGCACTAATTAACTTTTATTAGTGTAAGGTTTGCTTGACTTTTTATTTTTTGGCTCGTGAGCAAACAAGTTAATCTCAGATTACAAACCCTCGTCCTTTGTTGAGCCATATCTATATAGTCGACAAGTTGTTTTATTATAGGGGTGTAATATTACTAACAGTACATACTTATCAGGTGAAGTGTAGCCGAGCAGGAAAGGTGCACTTATTATATGTAAAGTTAATCGACTGTATGTATTATTTTGCATTTATAGAATACACTTTTTAATATGTTATTATTCCAATCTATCCGTCAAACGAGTTACGATATGGTAGGCCTCAGGACTGCTTCCAGAATTTAACACGTGGTCCGCTCGAGTCGGTCCACTGTCGATCCGCTCGAGTCAACCTTGTCTAGCCAAACGACTCGAATGAAAAATGGATAACCTTATAAAATCTGCATCTTAATTCCGCTCAGCATCAAGGAGGACCGAGATACATGTAATATTGCCAATGTCTTAGAATTTAAGGTTATTCGGTTCAGTAAATTTTGAGTTTTGCGACCAGAAGGTCAGAAAAACCACAGACAGACAGGTGCTATTGCAATACTTTTCGCCTCTCCTTCGGCGAGGGTAATGATCGCACAATGCAACGAATATTCTAGGCTAGTGTATAACACCTGAACTAGGGGAGAAGAAGACTGACACGTGCCCATCGTCGTTTATCGACAAGTGGTAATAGAAAACAATATCCGTAGAACAAGGTAAATTGGATCTCAAAGAATATCTGTTCAAATTTAATTAAAGAAATTCCATGAATCAGTTAACTCTAATAGATTAAAGAAAGTGAAGTTTAAATAGGAATATTTTAGGCCTATTTAGGATAGAGATATTTTACAAGCTCAATAAGGATGCCGACGTCTATCCTGAGTCAAAAATGGCGATAACTCGGAGAAATTATGTCTGTCAGAATATTAAACTAATGCCAAGTTATTCAAACACAAATACATGTTTATGCTTCTTACTGTACTATCAAAGATTAGAACTGCAAGAGGTCCGACTCTCCGGGTTTCGTTGAAACACAATTATATATATATCAAAGATCTTATAAACACAAGATAGCGTTCTCCGCGATTTACGCGTAACAAATAGAAGCGTCGGTCAAGGTTCAAAAGTTTCCCATTTAGCAAGAGGGCGCCATTCATGCGCTATTACCGAAGAGAAAAAGTAATACTCAAGGGTCAAAAGTTTCCAATTTAGCAAGAGGGCGCCATTCATGCCTTATTACAGAATTTGCACGCGTAAATCCCGGAGAACGCTATCTTGTGTTTATAAGATCTTTGATATATAAATATAATGCTACTACAAACTAGAGGGCGCGCAATGAGCACCAAAATTTTCAGTATAACTGCTGCTAAAATATTTTGTACTCACATCTATTGACAATTGAATTTAAAATAGTATTGATATAATTAAAATAACCAAAAAATGATGATGATGAAGATGATGATGACGACGACGACAACAACAACAACAATAATAATAATAATAATAATAATAATAATAATAATAATAATGTAAACAATAATAATAAAAAAATAATATTAATAATAATAATAATAGTAATACTTTGAGCTGCTACTCAATTACTGTATAATACATACAAATTCTAGATAACTCTGCCCATATAAACAATTTTAAACAATACATTAAGATACATGCTTACTTGAAGCGTTATTAATACAAGTTATTGATTCGTATGGGCTACATCTTCGCACGTCACCTGCAAAAGAATAATATGATATAAAGAATAATAAAAATATATAATAATAATATTAAGCTAGATACAAATTAAAGTGGTTTTATTAACGGCATAATATTAAAAGACCTAATAAAATGTTAGTGATGTATTTAATAATTGGTCAATAATTAATTGATTAGTTGATTGAGTGTTCAATTGATTGGTTGTTTGTCTGACTGAGTTATCAATTGCATAATTTATTAATTGATGGTTGATTGGTTGATTGATTCATTCATTGGTTGACTTGATTTACTGACTAATTGGTTGATTCATTGATTGATGGTTGTTGATTTATGATTCAGTTAATTACTTTTCTTATTTTTTGTTAACTTAAATGGTGCTAAATCAACAATGACTAGTTAGTTTTCACTAAATGATACACAAACTGATAAGGGTAGTTTTTAAATTATGAATTACATCTCGGCCTATCTAGCCAACCAAACAATCGCACTGTTAGTAATTAACGTCTCACCGAACATCATCGTTAACAAAATTGCAAATTGTTTGCAAATTGCAAACTGTGCAATATTTCCATGCACTAGTTTATAAACTGTGCAAGGCTCAAATAGTGCACGACGTCCTTAAACTATGCACGACATAATTATAATTATACAATGGTTATTCATGATAGCAGATCGCTCCCTCAGTCGACTCTGCCTTATCTATAACAAGAAAAAATCAGCCCACCAGCAGTGCTAGGGTGATTGGATGGCCCTGGTCTCTCCACTTTTCAGATTGTGTATTTTACTTTTATCAGACAAAAACAAATAATAAAATGAAATGAAAATTTGTTATACCAGGCATTCGGTAATCTCGACAGCCGCATTTTTCAATAACGTAATCAACGTAACACTCATAGTTGCAGGCCTGCACAGTGTAATATTGTGCGTACTTCAAAGGCTGTTTTCTACAATTTGATTTGTATGGGTGCTCGAGATTCTCCACCTTAAAATATAAAAAAAAGAAAAAAAGAAAAAAAATATGTGTTTACTAAAATTTGTCCACTTTAAAATTATATTTTACTCCAACTTTTATCGTGGAATATATGTTTGTATAGAAGTTTATTTCAAACAATTGATGATCTCTTTCAAAATATATAATTTTTTAAACACTTCAGACTGGTTCGAAAAAAAAACTCCATTATATTAGGCTAGTAGCGTAAAGCTTCAATCACACCTGTTCCGTTACGCAGAACGGAATAGGTGTCCGTTCCGTGAAAAAAATTGAAACTATGTTGAAGAATGAAAGCATTCGCACTAAGTCCGTTCCGTGAAAAAACAAACGGTTATCATAAAAAACGGACGGAGACGGATCAATCAGAGACCGATTGAAACGGGACGGAATATATTCCGGTTTACATTTAAATTTAACCAATCAGCTGCATTATCTTCTTGACCTTATTTGCATAATTTCATTAATTTTTTCCCGCCCTCGCACATCAACTTTTCGAAGAGCAGCAGCCGAAGAGTATTAATTCTGAGTATGATTTAAAAATTGAAAAGTTACTTTTCTTAATCGAAGGTAATCCTGTATTATACGACAAGTCAAATTCAGACTATAAAAATGACAAGAAAAGGTCGGATATTTGGAGGGCTATAGCCGGAGAAGTTGGACTTCATTGTGAGTATCTTTTATTAATATCAGCATCTCTAGGCATGCTAGGCGGAGGTTGCAGGTAGGCCGATGCCTCAGCTAGAGTAGTACCTGGGCCTCGGCTAGGCCAGGATTAGTAGGTAGCCTAGAGGCTAGGACGCTAATACATTTTAGTACTCCACCCTAACTATAACTATAACAATAACATAGCAAGAGTGCAGTTGATGTTGAGGTTAAGGTTAGGGTTAGTGTGTACTAAAGTGCATTGCGCCGAGGCTAGGTCTAGGACTAGCTACTGTCGGCCCAAATCCAAAAATATTTTAAAATTACATTGAAACTAGCCTAGGCCTAGTCTATTTATTTGTGTCAACATTTGTTCTCAAATCCATATGATACATTTGGCCAGTTTTATGATTTTAGATGTGTATACAGTAAGATACGTCTTACAGATGGTCGTTTATTTAGGCTATATTTGAAATTAATAGATTGATTAACATCATTTTCAGATTCTGTTGCCAAAACAAAATTTGAAAGCATACGTGACTCGTATAAGAAGTGGAAAGATTCTGTCGTAACAAATAGTGGACAGGCCGCAAAACCAAGGAAAAAATATAAATGGGTGGACCATCTTGGTTTCCTGCAGGTGCATTTAGCACACAGAGAGTAAGTCTGCATCTAGGCTGGGCCTAGGCTTTTACTATTATTATGTTAGCCCTTTATAATTTATGTGCAATGCACATAAGGTCAATGTGCAATATTTGCTATACATTATCATTATTTATTAAATTATTATTTATTATGATTATTATATTTGTTATTATTAATACTATTATTATTATTGTTGTTGTTATTATTATTATTATTAAAGTTCTACTTATATAATGCATAATTAAAAACCATCATGTGCTTTACACAAAAAAAAACAAATGTTTAATGACTAATATGGACCTCATAGCAACAACACTGATTATTATGCATGTATACAAAGATTCAACCAATATTTCAGTTAGTATAGCAAATATAAAATTACAAAAAGCTGTCGTATATTATATATGATATTGAAGCGAGTTAGCGGTTAACACTGTTGAATAAATATAATATAAATCGGCAAAGGTACATGTACAGTGTTTAAATAAGGACATGATGTAACATCGTAGGCTACCCTGTAGTATTTATAGCCGTATTGCACGATTTATCTGGCCGAACGCCCTCTTGAGGCGTAGCATTGTGTAATACAATGTTCTCGACGGTTATTTGGTTATTTTTACAGGACTACATGATGATTTATATATGATTTAACAATGTTAACGGCTACCTTGATTTATATTATATGGCACCTATTTGTCTAGCCGTAACTATTGTGTAATAGAGTGTATCTGGTGGTATTTGAATCTGTTCAACCATGAAGCCTCCGTGGTCTAGTGGTTATGACACTCGCCTTGACAGCGAGAGGTCGCAGGTTCGAGTCCCGCCAGAGGCATTTTATTACACAATTTCTTTATTTATTTACAGAACATTAAACCTGTCTCTTATACACATCTAGATGTGTATAAGAGACAGATCCCGTATTGTACGACAAGTCAAATGCAGACTATAAAAATGACAAGAAAAAGTCGGATATTTGGACTTGATTGTGAGTATTTTTTATTAATATCAGCATCAATAGGTTGACTACAATACATGTTAAACTATGTTGCATATTTAAGAAAGTTAGTGATATGCACTAATTAATTTGCATCTGCCTTATACAACCATAATATGTACATAAATTATAAGTTATTTAAAGCTCACACCATTTTTGTCATGCTAAATAATATGCCATACTACTATGCAAGAGATTAGTTGTGTATGTTCAGTTCACACTGGAGAAGGTGGCAGGGACATAAGAATACAATAAATGCAAATTTATCATTAATGTATATGTTGTTATGCTTTTTAATACATCTGAGATACAGGCGTGACCAAAACAACTTGTCTTTGCCATGCAAACTGACCATTTGGGAGTTAAAGTAATCTTTAAATGCATCCCGAATTTCTATTGCACCCCTTCCTGCATGGTTTCCCATTTGCTGGAGTGGTTTCAGTCCTTCACACTGAGCGAGTTCCAGGTCTTCAACTGGGAGGGTTCTTTTGTCCGATGTTTTTTTGATGAAATTGTGAAGCACACAAGCAGCTTTGATAACATGATCAACGTTTTTTGGATGCATGTTAATGACCTTGAAAAAGATTCGGATTTTAGCGACTAGCTGCCCGAAGACGTTCTCAGAAATCCTTCGGGCCCTTGAAAGTCTATAATTGAATAAACGTTTGGTGTCGTAAAGGTCTTTTCCTAGATAAGGTCTCATAATATTTTCCTTTAATGGAAATACCTCATCCCCCACTATCACGTATGGCATGGGTCCCAGCTCTGGGGAACCTGGTAAATTTTTGTCCTCCGGTATATCCAAATTATCATTTATCATGGCTGTGTTAAGTTGGCATCTGGCAAAAGTTCCACCGTCACTGTTAAATCCATAATTTCCAACGTCGATAAAGGAAAAGCAATAATTTGCATCTACAAGTGCCATCAATACCACAGAATGTGTAGACTTGTAGTTATAAAACAATGACCCTGAATTGTCAGGAGCCACTATTTGCACATGCTTTCCGTCAAATGCCCCAATGCAATGGGGGAAGATCCATCTTCGGTCAAATTCTTCCGCGATCTCTTCCCATTTGGCCCGTGATGGTATGGGTATATATTCCTCCTTTAGGTTCTTCCATATTGCCTGGCAGACCACCGATATTATGGTACAAATGGTTGATTTGCCAACACGGTAGGCGAAGTACATCGTTGGGTACGAATTCCCAGTAGCAAGATGCCTATAATAAACCATGATATTATTGTATTGTCATTCATAAACCTTTAATACAATTTAATTGTTATACTGTATTAACAGATAATAAAATAATATTATTGTTAAATAATATGTTAAATACAGTAATTACTATCAACGAGCATACACAAGTAGACCAAACCCTATACAGTTTCGGTTTTAATCGTAACGGAAATTTACATATGAATAAATAAGTCTACTTGGACCCTACTACTTTTCAGAGACATTTTACTACTGTCTTTGGATTTAATAAACATAGAGGCTATTTTTAAAGGTGATAATACATATACTTTCTTATCATTATCTGAGGCAAATCGATAAACGTTCTTCTGCCGAAATACTCTTTCTAAACCGTCTGTCACATTTCTTTATGTCATCTTTAACTGAACTCAGAACTGTACCATATTGATGTGGGGTCATCCTAAAGTAGTTGAAAAAATTATCTTCATCAGTAGACAGATTTCGCTTCACTAAGGTTTCAAATTGCCCGAACTCCTTTCTTTCACAGCAAACTTTTCTTCTCTTTTTTTTCCGATTTATTGCTAATTATAACGGCAAGAACGATGTCTTCATCGCTATCATCTGAAGAAGAAGGCCATCCAGAAACACCTGCCATTATGGTATAAAATAGTATTAGATTGACTGACCTGTTCGACGGTGTTCTTAGCGTTCCAACGGAATAAATTTAAATACTTTTACGCGAAACGGAAGACGGACCGGTGAACGCAACTGTTTCACGAAACTTTAATGGAACAGATGTGAATGAAATTTAACTCCTGTTTTATTTCTTTTTTATTTATTTTTTTTTTGTTTGGCCTAGCCTCTTTCCATCTGTACAATAATTGTTATTTTGACAGCATACGGAATTGTGTTAAACAACCATAGAGCTATTAATCAACTAGAGTGCTGACAAGATGGCGGAGCAATTCAGAGTTGTGTATGTGTACCATCCAAGATGGCTGCCGTAGGAAAGCGCCACCTTCAGGCTTAGTATACATATTATTACCATTAATAAGCCCTCTGACTGAATATTATTTCATTAATGATAATTAGTATTGATAATGACAAATTATTAAACTGTCGTAGCCAAAAAGAGGCCAAGTAGAGCATCTTATTCAAATATTAAAAAGAATTAAAATCGTGTACATTACACCCATACACCGCAACGCTCGAGTTTCAAAATACGGGTAACTAGCTGTACTGAACTTTCTGTGTAAATTGAGGGCGCAATTGAAAATGATAGTGCTCAGGGGAAATTTGATTGGCTGAATCTATGGCAGCCATCTTGGATGGTACACACACACAGCTCTGCGTATTTCGAACATCGAATACATTGCTGTTAGCGCTCTAGTATTCTTATTATATTTCTATGTAAACAACTAACAGGCCTATATACATTTTCTACTTGACATGAAGGTTTCCGTAGTAGGCCTATTATGAGAATTCTATTGCGTGTAAATCTCCGTTAACCTCTACTTATCCTATAAATCCTATTGCACTCTGAGAACTGTTGATTCCCTATGCCCTCGAGAAAAGTTAATAACTGTTATCGTTTTGTTTAATGTAGATTTACATCTGAATTTCTTGTCAAACTTAATGATATCTGTGAAATTCCCGGCCCATTAAATATAGTTACCTTTGTATTTCTCATTCCAACGTATGATTCGAAACCTGGCGAGACGGAAAATCCGAGAGATTTTAATAGTGGTAGCTGCCCTTGTTGGTGAACCAAAATCTATTAATAGTATAAAAAAAACATGCCTGTAATGATGTATGTTATTTCTGCAACGTATTCAATTATAGTATACACTCAGCTTTATAAAATTCAATTTTAAAATAATACTTACTTTTTTTATGTAGGTTTTGATTTATGTCGTGATGAAAATTGTTATTATTTATTTGACGATACTATATTACATTTTTACATTATATAACATTATGTTTCATTATATTACATTGTATTTAAGATATACCGGTAATTCACTATATTGATTTTTCGTCTATCCTCTTTTCTTATGTGTTTGCACTGGAGTTACCTGGGAGGCACTTATGGTCAATTTCCTTATTTAGATCTTTTGAACTTTGTCTAAGCACAGATAATATGAAAATATGAAATATATGCATATTGAAACATAACGTAATTATACATGTTTTGACTATTCATAAAATGAATCAACTTCTAATTTAACGCAAATTGAGTTTCCTAAACCGTTTTAAACTAGCTACTGTTATGTTAACCACAACATTTCCCTAAACTACAAGAATGATTTTCGCCCTCGACTTATAACATTACACAAGGTAGATAAACTACAATGCACGATTCTCTGCAAGGTTGAGGATTCACATCACCGTAGCTATTCTGCCCCCCCCCCCACACACACACACACATGGCAAAAGGGCGTAACTGACATTTTTGGCGAAAATGAGTTATATAGCCTAGTGGGGTCAGTACATCGTGTTGCACATTTACACAAAAAAATTGTAAGAAAGTATCCCCCAGGCTAGATAGGGGCATGGCAAAAGGGCGTAAATACACAATTTTTAGTAAATTCCCAAGGCAAAAGGGCAAACTGCAAAGATAGGCTGTGATACGCTGAAGCGTGACGTTCTTTCAACAGCCAACCAATCAGAAGAGAGCTTTCTCCCTGGTTACAATGAAGGTTGCATGTTAAGTTTTATTATTTTTATTATTCTTACTGTTTGTGTACTCACAATTTGTAAATAGAAATTGGTTAAATATATATCGGTATCTTTATTCATAAATTCAAAACAAAACAACTACAATATCAAATCCTTAGCAGCCAGAGGCTGAATTGGGGATTCAATTTACAAAATAGAAAACCTGAATTAAATTTAAAATAAGTCATTATCATTATTAAGATCAATTAAGATAGTCAATATTAAATAGTATGCTTCTTGACAGTAGCATATGTCTAGGTAATGTTAGGCAAACATGGTAAGTTTTAGTTAATTTATACTATATAATCTTGCCTTACTATAAATGGCAACAGTTTAATACTATGAATACAAACTATGGGAAAATAGTAACTGTTTAATAAAAAAATAATTAACCATGGCAGAATAACAATTCACATTTTAACTAGAAATAACAGTGGCAAAAGAGGGACAACTAAAACGATTATTTAGCAAATACCTATGGTAAAGAGGCACAACTACAACATTTATTTATAGCAAATGGCATGACAAAAAGGTATAAATGCACAGTTTACTCGAATCAACTGTGTTCACTAAGCAAGAAACACCTTACTTTTCATATAAATCTAAATATATAATACATTTTCTAAATATTTTATTAGAATATAAAAAAAACAATAATTGTATAATAATTTTATTATCAATTGCTAATAAAAGTAATATTAATAATAATAGGCATAATTTATATTGTAATTACATGACAAAATATATATTTATTATTTTACTTTGTACATAAAATTTAAAAAATAATTGTAATTCTTGTTTAACGTACACATAGAAACAGTCACATGCGCATTCAAACTAAACAGCAGTTCTATTTGATATACGCATACGCATGCATCCTTCACGCAGTGACGTAACGCCTATACGCTCTTGTGCTGGGCCCCAGACCCCTAGGAGTCCATAAGGCTCCCTACCCACAGGGTCCTCGATCTAGCACCTTGAGCCAAAAAGGCTTTGTTGATACATAACAGCATACTAATGTTAATCCATTTTCTTGTTTGTATACTTGGTTAGCCTATACATGGGTTTTTAATCGTTTGTAATTTTAGTATTTATTATTTAATGCGTTTCTTTGGTGTTATTGTACATTTATTTGATAGTTTATACATGAATAACATATGAAATTATATATTGAATGTTATTTTTGAATAATCTGACTTAAAATTGCGTTGAAAGGAACTAAACTGTGTACTTATATCCTTTTGCAAAAGTTTGTCAACATTTGTCTTAAATCAGAAATCCCACGGTAAAAGGGCATAACTGACATTTTGAGCACAAAAATCAATATTTATAGAAAAAAATGTGTGCTACACTGGAAGAGACATTATTTGTCTATTTGAATACATTAACCATAAAATAAAATACTAAAACACTTTTTAGGGCTAAATACATTACACGTTTTGCTTAATATCTCCAAAACAGCAAATTGTCAGTTATGCCCTTTTGCCATGGGAGGGCAGTCCTTGCAGTCGTAGTTTGAATCTCGCTGACGTCGAGTTGGTGTTCATGTTATTTTTTTTAACTTCGTAATTCTCTTTTGGATGATTTTTTTATCATGTATTTTTTACTTTACATTTTTAATGTTTAAATTAAGTTTTAAAAGAAAAAAACTAATCGACATATATGAAAAATAAGAACAAATATTTATATAAAACTACGTTATGCAGCCATGTATAACAACGAGCTTTGTAATTAAAGCAGATGATATCTGCATTATACTTACTTAAATTTACATCGACTCTATAATAGGAATGAACTTTCTTAAGTGTATTTTTTCCTTCCCAGAAACTTTTTGTGCATTGATTTCATTTTTTTTATAATTTCTTTTCGATTTTGAAGAAATATTTTTGATAGGATTTTTATTTTCCCAGATCGTTTAATGTTATTAGGAGAAGATACTTGCTCTAATTAATTATGTTAAAGAATACATACCCTTAGTCCGGCTCCAGTATTGTCACTGAGAATGTATTCATTTTGCTCGATAGAAAGTCGCATAGATAGTCCAAAATTATTACCGGGCTGTTTAACTCTGCGTACTTCGCTAAGGTTTTGTGGGTTGTTTAATGTGTAGCACACGCCCCAATCTGTAAGCACGCGCGTAAAATCATTTACTGTACAGGTCTCGATATAATTCCATTTGCATTCCAACAGCATATCTTCAATTTGGTGAGTCATGTTGAAGATGTCTATTTTCTCGTCGATTTCATCTTCTTTAGCTTTAAGGTATTCCAGTGTCGTCTCATTTGGATAGTTGGTATTTGAAGAAGACATCAAGAAGATAATATCTGTAAGCTCAGGATCTACCATCGATGCTCTCCATTGATTATAATTACAGATCGTGACAGCAGGAAAGTCCATATCATCGACATAGTTCATTGATACTATAGTATTAATCGGACGGTTCAAATATCGCAATACGTTAATAATTATTCCAACGTAGATAAAAGTTAACATCATGCCTGTAACAATCACCGCCCATGCAAGCCTATTAAAGGAATGCGGTTTAAAATGTGGTTTAAAAGGCTTACCGATGTAACAAAACAATTACTGTTTAATAACATTATTCACACATATATTAATGTGTTTATAATGTAATTAACAGACAGCAAAAAGAATGTAATACCAATATTCGAAATTGAACATGTAATAAAATAGAAATAAAATTAAAATATTACAAAAATAATAGCATATAAATTATAAATTACATTGGTCTATGATTATGTAGTCCTTAATTAACAAAAAAATGAAGATGTGCTCCGGCATTACTTTTAGCATCTCCTGTTAAAAATAGTTAGTAGTTAATGCGGTATTTCCTTCTGTTAAAATTATTAATTTATATAACGTAATTAAAATGTTGTTATTCTGAATCCCATGATTATTTCAGAAGCATTATTTTTCTTATGGTCAAGGATTAATTATATAATAATACACAGTAAAATAAACTGGAGATAAAGAAATATGTATAAAGAATTACAGTATAAAGTAGTTAATAGCTAAAAAAAAAAAAAAAATTATGTAGCGTAGTTCAACTTTTGTAATTCTAAATCACATGATTTCAAAAGCATTGGTTTTTGTGTCTATGTCCCCTCGGGGGCAAAGACACTATGTTATCGTCTGGCAGTTAAAACTGCCTGAAAACGTATGTGACGAAAATAATATTTTGGCGGGTTATTGGCCGAGCGGTTAAGCAGGGGCAACGTAACCTTCAGCTGTATATCGGTGCTAGTTCGAAGGTTCACTCGACAATGGTTCCGGTGATGGAACAAGTCTTTTCGTATAAGGACTTTAAACCGTATGCCCAGTGTGGCTCGTGTGCACTCTAAAAAACCCAGTACATCCTTCGATAAGAGTAGGGTGTTACCCCAGTGTACTGGTCCATTAAGTCCCCTGTTGATAAATGGATATGCCACGTAGGACAGTGCTTAAGTTCACTTATTGGCATATCATTGGCGCTCGTGCCTAAAAAAATGAAATGAAAAAAAATGAATAAATAAATTCGGTGGAGGTGCGTGATGTGTCCTTTTATTACTGTACAAACGTCATAAAAATACAACACCACACATTTCCTGATAACCGAATCCCATGTGGATACTTTATTATTAAACATAATACAGTAAGGCAGTATAAGCCATAGCCACAAGCTCCTTCTGACCGTTTCTTTTTTTATTATTATGGTCAAGGATTAATTATATATAATACACAGTAAAAATAAATTAGAAATAAAAAGAAATATGTAAAATATATAAACCATTATAACGTAGTTAAAAGCTGAAAAAAAGATTAACAACATAGTATCATCGAAGTCTGCAGCTCACGAGGTGAATATAATTCCATATTTCAAGTTAATTCTGGGAAAAATAATGACTTTACTGTCGTTATTTACTGAAGCTTTAGATGATTTTGAGCACATTGCATTGTTTACAGTGTCACGCATTGATTCCTGTGGTTTGACCAATGAGGGTTTTGCTCACTATAAGGCCATGTAAAAACAGTGTTGATCGTCCCCTTCCTACATAAAAACAATCACCCAACAACATATTTCCCCCATAACTCACTAAACTATCGTCTTTTCGTCCATAATCAAACTTCGCCTATGTTTTTTTGTGTAATTATTTTGTCTTTCATTTGTTTGTTCGTACAGGGAGTTGTTAGTGTGTATAAATTCCACCTGCTCAAACACTAAACTGGGATATCCGTCAAGTTTAAATGCGACCTTGCTCTTTATGGGGGATTTGAAGACTTCGCATGTACCAAGGGTGTGGTTTCATTACAGAAAAAAAAACCAAACAAAAAAAAATGTCTTGCCTACAGCCCGATCAACAACTCTTTTGTTTAACATGGTCTACATGAGTCTGCATTTGAACTTTAGAATGTGGTTAGCTGCCCATCTCTTAATTCATCACTTTGTGACATCGAGGCTCAGACCTTATGACCTCTACCCTTTACAGTATATAAATAGGCCTATATAATAGTTGCAGCATATTACAAAAAAGTGTCTACTAATCTAAGTAGAAAATTCCTATTTCCTAGATCTTCAACATGTCACAAATATATAATTTCCAAGAGAAATACAGTAATTATTTTGCAATATATTACCGTACTGTAATAATGAGAGTATAGTATTACATCGCACCTACGGCACATAAGATACAGATAAAATTTGTTGGTTTTTCTATTTAAACAAAAAAAGGAAAAGAAAAAATCCTCAGTTGACATTTTGCCTCAGCCTCAATTTGAAGGCAATCAGTTTTTGAATCTTAGTTTCTAAAACCATGTTTATACAAACATTTTTATTTTTTTAGATTTTTATTTTGACACCAAATATAACAATTAAGTACTGTATTCCGATTTTAACTGAATAACAAACATCATACTATCTTAAAATAGGAAAAAGATTTTTGAAAAATAATGGTAATCATCATAAAAAAAATTAGGGAAAAAAATGTGAATATATCTGTAAACAACCCGTAAAGATGAACATGAATAAAATTCATGAATAAAAGTCATAGAGACTGCTGTATTAAGCGCCTTATAAATCCATTGATTGATTGAATAAAAGCGTTTTCAAATAATGATAACGGATGTAGTTTAATAATATAATAATAAAATTTCCCTAATGTACAACATTTACTGAGATTTTGCGGTAATCCAAGGCTTTCTTATATCTTGACGTATCACTATTAAGCTAGTATGCTAAATCTCAAGGTCAAGAAAACATTTGTGTAAACATCAAAGATAGAATTGTTCAAATAACTTAATAGCAATTCTACATACACACAAAGAATTAAAAATGTTTTCCAAGTATTGCAAAATGTATAAATTATTTATATATGAAAGCGCAGTAGGTTCATGTTATCTCGTGATTTAGGGCCTAGTAGTTGGATTTTTTAAGTGAGTTTCTTCGTCATTTTGAGATTTAGGTCTATGTGCAAATTTTATATAATTTTTTGAAAACTTTAAAATTAGATTAGTAAGAACTCTTGTTGGTCATACTCATTCCCTTAAAGATGTATTATCCCCTGAAAATGGTATAAAATCATAAAAATATGTTGAATTTAACTTGCTCATTTATAATTAATATACATATTATTAACTTGTGCTTAATAATTATTGAGTTTAAAAACGTGTACCCTGATTTTTATACTGGACAATGATAAAAATAGTAAAATGTTGAAGCGGTTTTGCACAGTGAAAACGGTTTGGATTCCCAGCCTTCTAGGTCGGGATTTCAATCCTTCGCGGTGCATTTCGCTTTTGTCCTTGAGTAAAGCACTTTATCTACATTGCTTCTCTCTACCCAGGAGTATAAATGGATATGTGAAGAAGTTGCCTGCTCCTGCGCTAATATGCCAGTAACACTTGCAGCATTCAAATCCAATGACCAGGGAAAAACTTATAGCGCTTTTTATCAGTAAAGAAATGTGCTAAATAAATTACCAAAGAAGGTTAGAAAACACTTCGAGTGAATTTTTGTTTTAATATTTTTTCTGATTTTTTTTTCTTTCTTTTTTTTTATATGTATATTTTGCATTGGACAATGTATCTTTATAATATATTAAAATAAAAAAAATAGATTTATTCAATTCAATTTATTTAGAAAAACAATTGTCCCTTTGAAAAATACCACACAGTGAACACAATGTGAAAAACTATGTGTTCACATATAGTGTACACATACTGCACTACAGTGTGTGCACTGTGTGTTCACAGTGTGTACACAGTGTGTTTACAGTGTGTACACTGTGTGAATAACTCATTGTCTATATGAAATTGGTGAGGTTTTCACACTGTGAACTGTGTGAAACACAGTGTTTACACACAGTCACCACACAATAAGCACAATGTCGCCATAGTGTAGCCACACAATTAACACACTGTCCGCACACAGTAAACACAGTGTTTCCATAGTGACACCAAACATAAACCTAGCATCACCACACAATAATCACATTGTTCCCACACAGTAAACACACTGTCCCATAGTGTAGCCACACAATTAACACACTGTCCCCACACAGTGAACATAGTGTTTACATAGTGTCACCACACAATAAACACAGTGTGTTTACAGTGTGTTCACTCTGTGGACTATGTGAAATTGGTGAGGTTTTCACAGTGTGAAACACAGGAAACACATTGTTGTCACAACTTGCTAACATTCAGTAAACACGGTGTTAACACACTGTTCACACACTGTTCCCATAGTGTACCACACAATAAACAAACTATCTCCATATTGTCACTAAACACAGTGTCCCTATAGAGTAAACATAGTGTCACCCCACAATAAACACAGTGTGTTTACTCTGTTGACTATGTGAAATTGGTGAGTTTTTCACAGTAAACACATTGTTGTCATATCTTGCCAACATACAGTAAACACAGTGTTAACACATAATTGACTATGTGTTATTGGTGAAATTTACACAAAACTGTTTGTTCTACAGAGATTCAGTGTCACCACGCAGTAAAATCATCACATGTAAAATCTCAAAGTTCGCACCTTCAACCTGCAAGGTACAACAAAAATAAAATATTAACAGTTTTAAAATTGATAAAATAAACATTTATTAAACTAATTTTTAAGTACATATATAAGCACTATCATAAGATTATTGCATAATAGTCAGACGAATTATGTATGTGTTATAACATTTTAAAGTTAAAAACATACATTAGTCAAATGTATACGGTAACTTTTTCACACTAGAAGTATTGTTTTGCTTAAAATTAGTCAAGGATTTTAATAGATGTTAAGTTAATGTAGCAATGAGTTTACAATTGTTTTTATTGCATATAGACGAACAGTTACTTAGATGGTAAAGCATGCTACAGCTTATCTGTAGTATATGAAATAAATTTTAAAAAAATTAAATTACAACACTTTGCTAAGTTACCTTTAGCAAAGATAATTACAGTTACAATTTTAAATTAATAAATTACTGCATATTCAGCACCTGTTGTAAACATTAGCTGCTGTATCCATTCCTTTTGACATGGAGCGCCTTGTATCTTCACATATTTTAGTCATCGTGGTTTTTACAGCTGCTGACTGGATATCTGGGTATTCTGAAATTATATAAAAATATATTGTCACAAAACTTTGGAAATATGAAAAGTAGGCCTATCTATCTAAATGAGAATTACATTGTTCTTATAAATTTCTAGGTTCGAGTAGAACTGTATACGCAGTAATAATTTTGAAATTGACATGTTCGAAAGACAATTAGATTCATAAATTGTGAACTTTAATTGCTAAACCCGGAGTACACCATGAGACTCATGTCATCATGACAACACAAACATGAGTAGTGACATGTAATAGCAAGTATCACGCAACATAATGCTGCAATAACAGTGGCCTGCTAGCTTCATTATTTTAATGGTGTTAATGTTGGACTGTAGGTTTCATTATAATTGCTGACAATGCCGTATTCTAATGTTTAATGTGTAGATATGAAACACTAATTTACTCACTGCAATTGAATCGTGGAGCAATGAGGTATACATAAACTTTTTAACGGTCTTTGGGAAAATGTCAAATTTTGTTTACAACTGTTGAATAGTACATTGCTTGTATTTTTAGTAATTCAACATGGTAATATTAAGTCATTCTAAAATCAACGGTCGTAAAGCAGACAATTTACTATAATGCTATATACTTACTGTAATACATTTGCTGTTGTCTTAAATTAAAACACAAATGGATTATTTAAATTTAAAAAAAATAAATAGAAAATGAACTTACCAAATATTGCAGATACTGTATATTTTTTGTTTGTCATTTCAGCACATACCAGTCTACTTGCATGTTGGCTTTTTTTAAGCTGCATAATAGTCCTTTGAGACAAAATGTATCTAGTGTAACCTGAAAATAAAGAAAGATTTTAAATTAGTAAACGAATGTTCTTTGTACCTAGTCTTTTAAATACAGTGTATTTTGGAAGCCAAAAATACATCGTAACTGATTTTATTATATACATTTTTAACTCCTTATTTAAATCAAACAGAGTATTTTAAAACAAATAAAAATTGCAAGTAGATTTATTATATTCATAGTTTGTAAACTAAACAAATAAAACTAACAATCAAGAAAATTAATCACACGAAAATCAAGCTTGCCTGATGTCGAGTAATTTCGACCCAGGCCAGAATTTTAACGCAAAAAATGCAATTCATATAGCAAGGCATACATAGAATGTACAGTGCTAGATAATGTTTAGTAAGCATTTATGCTATATTACTAGGAATAGGCTAGTAGTACTGTTTTTGGAAGGCTAATCGAGCCTAAAACAACTTTAATTGTTGGTGCAAATAATATATATTTCAATTCTTACTAAATGAAGATAACATTTTATGTTTTGTTTTTATACATTTAGACCTATGTTAGATACCAAAAGATTGAATCAAAAAAATTAATAATAATAAGTAAATAAAAACGAATTAAAAAGCGTAATTGCCCGTCATAATCATTAATTCCACAATCGAGTTAACGACCGTTTCAACCAGACCATTTAGGAGGTCAAGCCTGGGCCTAGGTCAAACGGTCCTAGCCTAAAGGCCTCCTAGCCCGAGTTTATTTTTCTGTTTATTTAAGTAGTGGGTGGGTTATGGATTAGAACACTATTGATTGTTAGTACCAGCAGCAGGCCTATGGACAACCTAGCTAAAATGAATATATTCAAATAAATAATAAGAAAAATTCAATTTCGAATTACCTATATAAATAGCAGCGACAACACTTGAATACAGTAGTACACCATTCAGCCATTTTTTCTTGGAGGGTTCTTGTTAACTTTGGGTCTCCATATTCTCCATCTCAATCTTTCGGTTGTCCTCGAACATTATTTTATCTGGAACCATTGAATCGTCCAGGATACTTACATTTGTCTCCGTCCAGTGGAGTAGAACCCATGCACATTTTCGTTTTGCGAAATTAATTTAAGGAATCCAATTAAACACAACGCTTGCTGTAATCGACGATGAAACTATGAATCCCCGCTTGAATTTGAAATATGATCTTCCCTCTTCCTCACCCCATCCTGGTGCAACCAGGATGGTGATTAACACACTGAACCACACTGTGTTCACAGTGTGTCTGTTTAAACACACTGTGATTTCTTCTACTCTGTGTATTCCTTAAAATCACACTGTGTTCACTGTGTGCTTACTGTGTAAACACACTGTGATTTCTTTTCACACTGTGTATCCCGTAAATTCACACAGTGTTCACTGTGTGTTCACTGTATGTAATTCAAAAACACAGAGTTAACACAGCGTTTACTGTGTGGACTCTATGTGAACACAGTGTGTACTGTCTGGACTCTATGTGAACACATTGTGTACACACTGTGGTATTTTCCAAAGGGTAAAACCTCCAAACGGAGAAGCATACATATACTAACACCTTTCCCTCAAATTAAATACCACTTTTGAGACCATGCTTTTAGTCGTAATTTTACAACTTTTGTCTCTCATTATTATCCCTCTATTTAAAATTCAGAACTAAATTTTACTTCCGATCTTTAATTAGACGTTATTTGAAGACCACTTTGTTGTGTGTTGCTATCGTATTCAAACAAACACAATTAAATGACACAATAAACAATATTCCAGCTCTACAATAGCCATTCGTTGTTTACTCATCCACCAGTCCTGATTTAACAACATGTCCCAACAACACACGAGGTATGCTAATCTTGTAGTCCACTACATCTTCCCCCTTCTTTAGCATTAAAATCACCCAATTGAATCCATATGAATATATTGTACACAATAATAATTTCTTAATATAAGCTTGTGGAATTTCATGCTTTGACTAGGTTTCATTTGTTATGATACTGAAGATTACTGTATTTGTTTCTTTCTCACTGCTTAAAACACTGTCAGTTTTCTTCTTTTTTTTTAACTTTAACAATAATAAACATCGTAATATTACAATTTTAAATTATTATATCTTTGCTTTTTAAAAAAATCACATATTATTTTTTCATTTTCTATCATTCCTTATCATTTAAAAATATTTTAGTATCAATAAATAACACTGTATAACAACAATAACAGTTTTCAACATTTTAAGAGAATTTTCAAATTCTAGTAAAACTAAAAACAACTCATTAATATGAACTGTGACTTCTTAATCCTTAACAATCATCACATTTTTTGGGTTTTTTCCTCTCTCTTACTGGTCTGTTTTGAATATTTTCACAATTGGTTACACTGTCATCTTTCTCTGTGTCAATTTGCTCATGTTGTTCAAATGTATCTGTTTTACTGTTATCACAAATAACTTCATCATTATCCATTTGTTTCAGATTATTATTTGGTATTTTGTTACCATTTTCTTGGTCTACTCTTTCATTATAAGATTGAACATGTGTCGAATTTCCTTTTATATCTTATACCTTGTGGTGACTCAACCACTACACTATTTCCCCTTTTCTCTATTACTTTGAATGGTCCTGTGTGATATGGTGTACTCATTTTGTCTCCCTGTGTCTTTTTAACTAAAACTTTATCTCCTTCACATATCTCTCTCGCTTTCGCACCTCTTTTCTCATCAATGTATAATTTGTTTTTTAATTTTGATACAGCGTCGCGATCTGAAACATCTTCATCATGTACAGTATTATCCTCCAATTCTGGTAATTTTGTTCCACATCTAGATGTGCTGGGGTCTGTCCAGTAACACTGTGTGGGGTTGTACGGTATGCAAATAAATACACACGTAATTCT
Source organism: Anneissia japonica (assembly GCF_011630105.1). NCBI lineage: Eukaryota > Metazoa > Echinodermata > Crinoidea > Comatulida > Comatulidae > Anneissia > Anneissia japonica. Next base: position 16,557 of record NW_022695265.1, on the reverse strand, counting down.
TTCTTCCAGTCTTTTCCTTCAGCTTGCGCAATGCGAATTCGTTTCATTATAGATCTGTTCTGCCGCTCCACCTCTCCATTTGCAGCAGGATGTAATGGTGTGACGCGTCTATGTTTGATTCCATTCTCTTTCAGATAGGTCTCAAACTCATCAGAAACAAACTGCGCACCATTATCTGAGGTAATTGATTGCATCTAGATGTGTATAAGAGACAGGTTCTGATTGGTATTATACAGTCATTCTCGCAAAGATACTGAAGAGAATTGCATTTTTGGTGAGATTATCAAAAGTGGCGGTCCCCTCTTAGCTTTACATTTTCATTCGATGGAAATGGTCCCAGCAGGTCAACTGAAATGTCTTGCCATGGTCCTGTTGGTAGTTGTGTTGGTTTCAATGGTTCTGGTGCTGGCATTGAACTTGTTATCTGACACCCATGACATGTTTTAACAAAGTTTTCTACATCTTTCGCCATTCCAGGCCACCAAACCTTGGTTCTGACCCTTTGTTTGGTCTTCACTATTCCTAAATGACCTTGATGTGCTAATTCAATGCACTGCAATCTATATTTTGATGGAATAACAATCCTTGTGTTTCGAAGAACTAAATACCCAAGACATGCAAGTTCCTGTTGTATGGCAGTATACTGAATCAAGCCCTTATCCTATTTGTTTGTCTTTACACTATCTCTCACCTTGCTCAATTCTGGATCATCTTTGGATGCCTCTTCAACCTCACGTGATGATAGCGCACATGGCGTTGCATTTGATGCGACCAATCGAATATACATCTCTGTATCATCACTGTAATTATTTTGTTTGCTTTTTGTTTACCACTCCTTTACCGGTAGCATATAACTCGAAACTGCGAAGCCATTTCTTCCACTGTTCAGCCGAAGCATGGACGTCATGTGGATCGTACGCAGCGACTCCAGTGATCTCAATGTTCACAGCGCTCATCGTACAGCAATACAGCTGTCTCTTATACACATCTAGATGTGTATAAGAGACAGGTCACCAATTGAGTACTTTCTGCATCCAACCTGAAATAGCCTAAACATGTTTAATTATTTAAGCATTCTGTAAGTTTTACATAGCTATTTTCTTGTTCAGCTCCCTAATGGAATTTAGAATCTTTTCGCACTAATCGTCTTAAGGGTTCTGCAACTGTAGCTAAATTTGGAATGTATCGCGCTGAGAAGTTTACTAGACCTAAGAAGCTTTTTATTTCTGCAGTTGTTGTTGGTCTTTTTGATTCTGCTAATGCTCTGACTCTCCCACTTGTAGGCTTAATTCCTTTTGCTGACAAAGTGTGACCCATGAATGTAATCTGTGGTACGGAAAATTGACACTTGTCCTTGTTGAGAGTCAAATTTTTCTCTTTGAATTTCTCAAGCACTACACTAAGTCTCTCATCATGTTCAGCCTGTGTTTTTCCATGTACAACAATGTCATCTGATATGTTGGCTACACCTTCACACCCACTCAACGTCTGACTAATCACTCTTTGGTACTTTTCTGGAGCAGCATTTTTCCCAAACATCAACCGTTTGTAACGATAAAGACCTTTACTTGTTATGAATGTTGTGATGTTTCGTGATTGCTCATCTAATTCAATTTGATGATAGCCATAATTCATATCTAATTTCGAGAACACTGTACTTTCATTCATCTCGTACAGCACTTCATCAACTGTGGGAATTGGATGTCTCTCCCTCTTAACTGCTCTATTTGCCTGTCTCATATCTACGCAAAGGCGTATATCACCATTTGGTTTTGGAACTAATATGACGGGACTTACCCAATCACTCGGTTCATCTACCTTTTCGATTATGTCAAGAGATTCCAACTCGTCTAATTTGTCACTCACTTTATCTCTAAGACTAAAGGGTACTCTATACATATTCTGAGCAACTGGCGTTACCTGTTCATCAATAAATAAATGTAATTTGTAATCTTTTAATTTACCAATACCTGTAAACACCTGTGTATACTTATCTTGTACATTATTTATTCCTTGTGGGATGCCGATATTTAGCACTCCAAGCTTCATTGCCGTATCATATCCCAACAAAGCGGGACCTTTCCCTTTCAGCACATATACTTCTGCTGTTATTTTGGGAGAACTATTGTTACCTGTATCTTAAAAAATCGAAACATTTGTGGTAAATTACCCTAATAATTCGAACGGTTTTGTTGACCCATACGCATATAACTTTCTGTTTGTCAACTCAGATTTACACTTAATTTATTTACATTTTAACTGTTGCCATAAATCTTCATCTATGATATTTGCTGTAGCACCACTATCAATAATCATTTCTACCTTATGTACATCCATACAAACATTTACCTTTGTGGCTTTAGAATTTATATGCATAATATCATCACGTATACCAAAAGCATAATCATCTTCATTTTCACTTTGAACATTACGAATACCACCACCACGTCTCTTTACCTTTCTGTCTCTACCTACTTTAGTTTTGCAACAGCAGCAAAATGTCCAGGTAATTTACATTTAGTACATTGCTTGCCTCTCGCAAGACAACATTTATCCCTAGCAAAATGTCCTTCTTTCCCGCAGCGAAAACACTTCCATGTACCTTGATTACTATCACTGACCTTTGGCCTACTTGATCTGTTGCCATTCGAATTTCCAGCCTGGCTCTTGCTTCTGCTATTCATACTTGACCTTGAAAATCTCTCATTTCTCACTGCATTTACACTTGGTGTTTCCACTCCAACTCCTTCCGACATTTCCTTTGCTTGTTGTTCACTCATTTCGAATGTGCTAGCTATTGTTTTTAAATTTGCTAATTTCCCCTTTTCCAGTAATTTTATTCTCAGTTTATTCGATATGCATTTTTCGATCACATGGTCTCTAATTAATTCATCAATCTAATCAGCATCAAAATCACATCGTGCAGCCTGCTGTCTCAATCTGTTAATAAACTTGTTAATAGTTTCATCGTCGTTTTGAGTTAATTTTCTAAAACAATAACGCTCATACGGTACGTTGGTTTTCATTACAAATTGTTTATTTAATGTTTTCACAACATCATACTCATCTGTTCCATTCTCCTCTGTTACACAATCATATATGTCCTGTACAGCTAATCCAGCACAATGTAATAATAAAGCTTTCTTTTGCCTTTTGTTTACCACTCCTTTACCGGTAGCATATAACTCGAAACTGCGAAGCCATTTCTTCCACTGTTCAGCCGAAGCATGGACGTCATGTGGATCGTACGCAGCGACTTCAGTGATCTCAATGTTCACAGCGCTCATCGTACAGCAGTACAGTATTAAAACAAAACTATCGCAAAATTATACTATTCAAACTCACAGTTGGTTCGACAGCCTCGTCGCCAATGTTGTGTGTTGCTATCGTATTCAAACAAACACAATTAAATGACACAATAAACAATATTCCAGCTCTACAATAACCATTCGTTGTTTATTCATCCACTAGTCCTGATTTAACAACATGTCCCAACAACACACGAGGTATGCTAATCTTGTAGTCCAGACACTACACACTTTAAAAGTGGTCTTTAAATATTGGAATTAGATAAAGTAATAATACAGATAACAATATTGGAATTAGATAAAGTAATAATATACAGAAAGTGTACCTTTTTAGCAAAGGTTTGCCTAGGTCGAAACTAACTCCGGCTATATAAAATTTATTATAAGATTGAAAAATATTAATTTTGTTATTGTAGTAGTAATAGATACTATGTACATTTTAATTATTATTATTATTAATTTGTTAATTTCATTATATTTACATTTAAATTAAATGTATTTTTTAAGTATGAATTATCATGTTCATGTACAAATTAATCTTATCAATTAAAATTGTATGTTTTAAATAATATAGTTGGCATAGCCGAGGTCTAGCTTAGGCTAGGCCTAAATGAGTGACTATATCATGTGAGTGTATAACATTAGGGAAAATATGAATAAAACGTAAAAGTGTGAAAGAATAAAGAAAGAAGGAAGAATAGGAAAGAGATTTGTAGCGGCTGAAATTATTTCCGAAAATATACAATAGTAGTCAATATGCTATTACAATTAAACAGATTTTCTTCATTGAGCTATTTGTGTTATCTTTTCATCACTATAGTAACAAAATCAATTAAATTGCCATTAATTATTATTGTAAGTTTTGACTATCATATAAGTTGTATTTCTAAAACATAGAGCCTTATCGCTACATGTTTCGCTGTATTGAAAACACTGAACAGATAGATTCAATGTTATATAATCCGAAATGTCTTTGAGTTCTTAATAGAAAAGGTAATGACACGGAAAAGGATGTCGTGTTTTTGCTGATACCCAATAAGTTTTGTTTCTACTTTAGTAATTTATTGAGTTCTCCATTAGAAAGTTATTTGGACATCACAAAAGTTATATGACGTCATTCTACATTCAGTGTCGGAGATTTCATCAGGGTAGGGGAAATCAGATATTTAGTTGGACTTTTCAGATCTCAACGGGTCAATTCACAAAAATCAAACTATAAACCTCAAAAATATTTGTGTTAGTTTTTTTTTTATTTTCGTTTCAAATGTTAGTTGAGTGAGTAAAATTAACTATCACTGTAGTTATTAAAACTTCATAAAACATTAATATGGATAGCAGTGGTGGGGTGGGGGGTTATTACTAATTTCTGGATCCATCACTGGATAGGACCACACACAATTATTTAACGTTTGTACAGCACTATTTTGTCAGATTTCCTCCTCAGAAATCTATTGAAATGGTCATGTAATTCTCTAGAACGTATGAAGTCCAAGGTCTTCGCGCCAGGCACCCTTATTGGGTAACTTCAAGCTAATCACCTACGAAAATATGAAATTTCTCCCCAGATTACATTAGCTTCATGTATTTTAAAACACTAATATTAATTATTAACTAAACATCAAAATTCGTCTAATATTCGGAGCTTCCTGGCCGCTCATCCCCCTGGAACCCACTAAGTACCGGCCCTAGGCGGCTCTCAGCCAAAATTCTCGCTTGAGTCGTTTAGCCCTCTGCCTTGGCCTTTAGTCCCTCCGTAGAGCAGATCATGGCGCCTCCATTGTAATTATTGTAAAAATATTGTTTTTTCAAGTGTTTTTAAATGGATGTATCAGTCCCGAGGCTAAACTTGTTGATCTGGGTTGGGGAGCATTACACATTACACTTTTCCAAGGGGAGGGGGGTACGTTCTAGAAGAGGCATTTCAATAGCACTTTTTAAAAAGTGTCTTAATATGACAGTATTGCGGATGCTCAATTTTAAATACATGAAATAGGAGAGAATGGCAAATACAAGGAAAGTCTACATATCCCATATCAGCTCCACCATAGTTGAGGTTATGTTTAAAAATAAAACTCAATGATGTACCAACACTATACGCCAAGAAATTCGATTCTGAGACGTAAATCATTTATTCTAAATTGTGTTGATTTAAAATATGTTGTTTAATTTGTATTTATTATTAAATACGTTATTGTGCTTGTTTAGGGTGAAATAAGGAGGGGTGGGTACCAGGCTGTCAACACCAAACTCAGCCCTACTTAGGCTGGGAGTGAGGCGAGGACGAGGACGGGTACGAGGATCAGCATTCTGAATGATGTGCATAGCTCGATTTTGAAATGGTTGAATGAGAGTTATGTTTGTACTATTATTTGCAACCTAAACGCAGCAGCAGTAATCAATACAGGAGGGAAAGAACTAAAGTATTATAAATCATAAGTTTAGTTTTTAAATTAAGAAAATGTTGTAAATCTGGCAATAAGTGAAATAGAATGAGCCAACAAAGATCAAAGTTTGTTAGTGTGTGCTTTAAACGTTAACTTATTAAAAATAACTCCAGGGCGCTTGTGTTTAGTAACTTGCTTAATTGGTGATGATTAATTTCAATCTCAATAGTTTTTGATTTAGGCGTTGGGGTTTTTCCAAAAAGCATGACTTCGGTTTTATTACGATTGATAATGAGTTTGTTAGTTGAAGCCAAGAAGTAAGTTGTAGGAGGTGTGTTTTCAAACATATTTATGGGGGAAGTAAATAATTTTTGTCTTCAGCATACATATCAACGGAAGAAGACGTAATGGCAGAGGGAAGACCGTTAAAAAACATAATAAAAAAGGAGGGGACCAAGGATTGAACCCTGGGTAATACCAAGTTGAACAGTTTTTGAAGTGGAGAGTGAGTTCTCAATACGAGTGCGTTGATAAAGATAAGATTGAAATCAATTGATAGTATGCGAAGAAAGACAAAAAATAGGAAGTTTCTCCGTTATTATTCAATGTTGTACCAGATCAAAAGCTCTTTTAAGGTCGATGAAGACAGTGCCTGTAAGTTTTTCATTATTGAGTTAGTGCGCCAGTTATCATGCGCGTTTATAATAGCAGTAATGGTGGAATGCTTAGTACGAAAGCCAGATTGTGTGTTCGAAATAAGGTTGTTATTTGAAAGGTGTGTAGATAGCTGGGTGTGAACAGCCGGTTTAATGATTTTTGAAAAAAGCGGAAGTATGGAAATGGGACGATAGTTTTCGATAAAGTCAGGGGAATGATAGTTGCATTCTTCCAATTGGTTAGGAAAGTGCCAGTAGAGAGCGAAAGATTACAGATAAAGGTTACAGAAGGTGAAATAATAAGAGCAGCCAAAGAAATTAATTTAGCATTGATGTTGTCAATGCTACAGGATTTAACAGGGTCAATTGATAACAGTTCACTTAAAACAAAATCATTAATGATTGGTTCAAAATCAAAATAATCAATGTTAATAGGGGAAAAGAAAATCAAAAATATCAGTACCATCATTATCAGGAATAGTATCAGCTAATTTAGAACCAATAGTAGTAAAATATTCATTGAAAGTATTAGCAATTTTAGATTTATCTGTAATTTCTTTGCCATTATGATTAATATAATTGGAGACATTGTAATTTTTATGAGATTGAAGAATATGTTTAAGGCCTGACCACATTTTTCCATGTTAAGATTATACATTTTGATGTGTTGCTCATAGAATTCTATTAAGTAGGATCGTTTTTACCTTTAGCTACGGATCTAAGATGATCACGTTGATGCATCAATTCAAAAATATCATTTCTGTTAATAAGCCAGTCAGGTAAATTTGCCTTATTGCACAATTTGATTGAGATTACTACTACACATAACATTGAAAAGAAGCTCAGTATTAAAATTTGAGCTTATGAAGTCACAGTTAAGATCACCAGTAAGTATAAAATTCTTAGAGTAAATGTTCAAGAGTTCAATATATTGCTCAATGTTATGGTTAAAATCCACTGTAGTCAAAGATGGTCTCTGTAAACTGAAGAAATGTTTGAACTATGCCCGCAAAGATTATTAATTTCAATTGAAAGCACTTCAATATGCAAGTCATCAACCGCACAAAGCTTGAAAGGAAGATCCTTAGAAATATAAAACGCAACACCCCACCGTATCTATCACGATCTTTTCTGATTATGACGAATTTCATGATCAGTAATAGACGAATCAAGTTTGGTTTCGGAAAGAACCAAGACATGAAATTTGTCTGAGTGAAGCAAAACTCGTATCTGATCAACTTTTTTATTTAAACTGTTAATGTTTAAATGTGCCATTTTTAATCCGTTGAGCGATTTCTTTGCAGTCGGCCTACTTGCTGAGGATGGGTCGTTGACGTTGGCGTGGTGACGGGTGAGATCAGGTCCCGGGTTAGCTTCAACATTCCTGGAGAGTAGAATAACATTGAAACAAGCAATGTGGTTGCTGTAATAAGCATTTGGTGGCTTGGAATAAGGATTTCTAGTCTTCACATGGTAAACAGTATGATGAATTTTTGTTCTAGAATAAGGTGAAACACCGATGTATTCCTCCAAAGTTAAAAGCAAAGCGAGTGAAAATAACGTAAAAAGTCCATGAAACGTGCAATTTCTTGAAGTACCAGAAAAATTGTTTCTCCTCTTTTTAGCGTAAGAGGAATGGTTTTGCTTTCTATGTAGAAAGTATAAAAGCATTCTGATATTCAGTTTTAGTGAATATAAACTGTCAAGTAATGTGAATCAAAGTAGGTTCTGACAACTTACAGGTGTTAATTTTGCAGAGTCACAGATCACGGAAAATTCTGCTGAAAACAAAAATCAGGAAAACCACAGCAGAATATCTCCTTTAAAGCAAAATGTTCGCACAAAACAGTATCAATTGAACAAATCAAGACAGAGAGATATGTCGTGATGATCCAAAGAAAAGACCAAAGTCGTGACATTTAAGGTTAAGGAGTGCCCTTCCAGAATATATCTTCGCGGGAAATATAAACACGAGCCCGCCGTCGTACATGTTTTTTATGAATTATGAAAAAATAAATTGCTTGAATTTTTTTGAAAATTTAATGAAATGTCTGCATTTGTTGCAAACAACAACAAATGCAACCCTTATGTCCTAGGAGGATGGCATGATACCGATAATATCCCGGCCATATGACTGAAATATGGTTTATCTGGATAGAGAGAAGATATTCATGAAATATCTCTAGATTAAAACATCACATGTATAAAATTGAGCAGTTGACTATACAATAACAATTTAACAGGAGAAATTACCCCTGCTTCCACCCCCCACCCCCACACCTTTCCTGGCTAGTGGGCTGTGTACATTTACTGTATACCTCTATAGATTCTTTACAGAATATTGTGATTTCAACACCATGGCCTCTCTACAACGTGGTGCAGTTCCCCGTGTTGCCAGAAAATATCCAGTGTAATTCCCCTGCCTTAAACAAAATTTATGGTGCAATAAACATTTCCAAATAATGTAAAACAATGCAAAATGTATAAACTCTTAATTGTTACGATTCTGATGAAATTTTAAAGTAAATCTATGTTATGTATCACAATATTAATTAATAGGGGTTGAATTTTTTGGTTAACCTGGCAATGGTTGTATTTTACATGCCGCCCGGGGCCAACACAACGTGCGTGCTGTGGGTAAGATGCTAGAGCTAAAATATGGCCTATTAGGGCTACTTTTGGCTTTTTATTATCAACAGTAAGTATTAAATTAACATATTTAGAAACAGAGACAGACTCAACGAGATGTGACCAGTATGAACATTACTGTGCTATGTTTTTGTTGGGCCCAGAGAGAGTTGAGGCTTTAGGTCTAGGCCTAGACCTAGAGAAGGGTGTAGGCTATGTGGCCAGGCTGTATAGGCTCGTATTGGGTTGCCTATAGAGTTAGGGCCTAATATTTTGTATTTCTTTGTCCAACCTGGTCTAGCATACTGTAGGCCATAGGCCTAGGTTAGGCTACCTACTCCTAAGGCCGGCTAGGCCTACAACTGAGTTAAACCTAGGCCTAGCTAGTTCTCGGGCCTAACAACTTGGCCTGTCCTGGGCCTAGATACTAGTAGTCTAGGCCTAAGCCTTTTTGCTAGAATATGACATCGTACAAAAGTACAGCCTACGCTAGGCCTACTATGATAGGCCACACTACTCATTCCTGCCCTAAGTCATCCCCTCCCCTGCCTTTATAAGTGTTCTTGTAGGAATGTAGGTAAGAATGGCCCCGGAAAAAATGGCCCCAGAAAAAATGGCCCCGGAAAAAATGGCCCTGAAAAAAATGGCCCCGGTAAAAATGGCCCCATAAGACAGGTAGGTAAAAATGGCCCCAATGAAAAATTCGGTAATAGAAATGATATATTTTTTTTTTAATCTTCAAATATTTAAATACTGTATAAGCAAGAATTTAATCAAGAAATAAAAAATGGCCCTCAATTATAAAATTCAAGAAAAACAAATTAATAATAAATAAATGCTGTAAAATACCCTGTAGTGAAAATTTAATTAATAAATCAACATAAAGAATATACATATTTGAGAACTAAAATAAATTAGTTTTTAGCTCCTATGAGTAGCTCTGGGAGTAGGTCTAAGTATTTTTTAAAATTTTTAATATTATTAGATATTATTACTATATTTGCGGTCAATTATTAATATTATTATTATTATTAATGGCTCTGATAGGAGGCTCTAAAACATTGATTCGGCACCAGTTTTGAACGACGAACTTGCAGGGAATGTTATAAGCCATTTTCGTAAAATTTGAAATAAAAATTTCCAATATCTTGGCGACTACAAACTATGGGGACTTTCAGAGGCCTAGCATTGCGCAGTACGTATTACCATGTTATGGGTAACATCAACAATAAATCTAAACTGCTAACGAGCACAAACATTTTAAAAAGGAAAAAAAAACATGAAATGTTTATATTGAAAACAAGTCCAAGTATTAATTATCTATTTTTTTTAAAGAATTGGAACCTCTGGATGGCACTCTCAAGACTGTGACAGGCATGTCACATTTTTATTTTTTTATTCCGACAACCTGTCAAATTGGGAGGGGGGTCCTGATGTGGTTTGGGAAGTATGTAATTTTGTAATTTAATACACTGTGATTGTGTAAGTGACAACTAAGTACAATTCAATTGGTCAATTTTTTTTAAAAAAAGATATTTTATTGGTTGAGAATCTATGCTGTAGCCAATAAATAAAAGTCTTTTGTTTTGAAATGCCATATAAACATGTTTAAAAGTCCAGGTGTTATTTATCTCTTGTTTATTTATGGAATAAATACAGAGTTCCTTATATTAAAGTTTTGGTTTGTTTATTTAGTTATGTAATCAGAAACTACAGTTACACCTTATTTTACGGGAACCTTAATTTGTTTATTTGTTATTTCATTTGTTTTATGAAATGACAATAATAATAATAATAATAATAATAATAATAATATTGGCAATAAATTGTTACAATACTGTAACTTACAAACCAACTTTTAAAAAATAGTAACATTGAATGCGTTAAAAAAGATGCTGTTAAATTAGTATTAGAAACTTTTTAGTAGGAATACATATATACAGTACAGTAAAATGTACAATAGTCAGCGAGTTCGTCAAACAAGGTTTAAAAAAAGTATCGCCTTGGGTAGCATCTTTTTAAAGAAAATAATTAATTTACTGATTGATTAAATAATTCTATTTTAAATAAGAAATGATTATGCGCAGTTAAAGTCAGGCTCCGAAGGAAAAAAAATTTTTGATATGTTGTAGAACTGATTTTTCTAAGACAGAAAAAAGTTGTTTGGCGAAAAACTGGGGAACGGTGAACGAGATACAGATTTTTAAATATTTAAAAACTGGGGAAAAAGGGGGCGTAATCGCCCATTTTTACACCTTTTTCCCCCAGTTTTTAAATATTCAAAAATCTGTATCTCATTCATCGTTGCTCAGTTTTTCGTCAAACAACTTTTTTTCTGTCTCAGAAAAATCAGTTCTAAAACATATCAAAAAATTTTTTTCCTCCGGAGCCTGACTTTAAGGCAACATAGGAAAACATTTAAAAGATCATTATATTAGTGCTACTGAAACTGTTAATTATTTCAAAGTTTTACCTAAGTGCAAATCCGAGTTTGATTGCTTAATTAAACAAATGCTTTGGATCAAAGAACTGAAACCTACACTTAACAAACAAACTGATTCAGTCAAAGCCAAACTGTTTATCTAGTTAATCTGCTAAGAGGGGCTAATTATTGCTAAGCATCACTGTGGCTCCACACAGTAGGCCCTATTGATATGTAAATTAATTACTTACTTCCTGTCACTGCTTGGTATTTTTGTTTTTAGTTTTTTCAATTTACTTGATCTTGAGAATGGTTCCATGATGGACCCGAAACGTCGATCTTTCTTGTCATTAAATTTTGTTTTGAGATTATGTTCTTAATTGATTTAATAAATAAAAGCCACAAATAATAATTTGATTTACTAAATTTCATTATGTAAAAATAGTTATGCTTTAACATAGATTAAAATATGTTACGCCTTACTTATTTTTAATCTATGGTCTTTTTAATTAATTTTCTTTTTTATTGGAAATTCCGTAGTGCAGAGTAAATTTATCAAAACCCATTAGGTTTACAGTAATATGAAAAAAAAAATTTAGTTTATACAGAAATAGTATCTAAAATGAGTTAAAGCAAAAGATCTAATCTAAACACACAATATTAGGCAGGATGTATTAGTTTGGAAAAGAACCCACTCTTTTCTGAAATTAAGAGGGTATCTTTGAATATTTTATCATTGAATGTTAATTCTTGCAAAAAGTAAAATGTAAATGGCAATTTGTTTTAATGTTAGATTCCTTTTAATAACTAAATTATTTAAGATAAAAAAATGCATTTGAACCAAGAAAATCAGTTTTAATACAGAATTTGATTATTGGGGCCATTTTTACCTACCTGTCATATGGGGCCATTTTTACCGGGGCCATTTTTTTTAATGCATTAATTCTAACTTAAGTATATAATAATTTCCTTTGTGTACTGGCTACTAGACTGTGTAAATTTACTGTCTACATCTATAGATTCTTTACAAACCACTTCTTTGTAGATAACACATATGTTATCATTGAAACTAAATCTCCATTACAATATTACTAACCACACCGTCCTACTAAAATTATCAATAGGCCTATTCATGCTCTGTATACACACAACATCATGTTATTGTATTATTTTGATGTCGTATGTATACTAGCCATATAATAATCAATTATTTTTTTAACTGCATTAGAATCATTAAATTTTAATATATTATTTATATAAAGGGAAAAGAAAATCGGTTTGGTCTGATAAAAACCCGTGATTTGTAATGTAATAAGCAATTAGTAGAGCTCCGCCTAGTACTGTACACTATAAGAAATTTATTATACGAAGGTTAGATTGAATGCTTGAAATTTTTTTTGAATGCATTAATTCTAACTTAAGTATAATAATTTTCCTTTGTGTACGATGCATGCTCTGCTAATTGCTCTATAAGTCAATCATCCGTCTTTTAATTTTAGTTTTTGATAACCAAATAGTGTAGCAGTTATCGGTTGCTATAGTGATATGATCAGTATACAGTGAGCGTATTTACATTTAGCTGGGCGTATTCATTCGCGCGTATCGAAAGCGTCGGTTCATAAGCATGCGAATTCACATTTCTATTAGTCCACCGGAAATACGGATTTGACTGGACAAAATTGCAACAAAACGTTTTATGATCTAAATATAAACTTAATTATATGTAAAACAACATACTAAAAGTTTACCAAAATAGGCCGTACATAAAGGTGTTTTTTATAACCAAAAATTCAGCACTATTTGAAAGTAGACTTTTACACGGTACGTACTGCGGTTTTCAAACTTTTCTTGATTATGATTGGTCAACATTTAGGTCTACGTAGGTCATATCTGTTTGTTGCCGGAAGAGTGAGACCCGCGTGTGCGAGCTTCGCGATCGCGAGGTTTGGTGTGCGAATCACAGATATATTTCTTCCGGTTTACAGGAATTACAGAGCTATAAATATTGGAAATTAATTGGAATCATACCAGAGTTAGTTCATGTATGACCCTGACAAATTTTGTTGTAAAGTCTAGGCCTGAGGCACACCTTGAAGTGTGTCACTTTCCCTGCATCGCAACGTTTTCTCGGCGGCCAACGCACACATGAACGTATAGAGAAAATCTTAACAACGTAGGCCTGGGGCAATTTTCAATGTAATCTCATCAGTATCTAAGTGTAGAATGGAACCAGAAATGCATCGACCTACTGATGTAGAACTACTACTTTATTTACTGTCGAGTACCGTTTTTTTTTTTTTTTTTTTTTTTTTTTTTTTTTAAAAAAAAAAAAAAAAAAAAATGGGCCAGCCGTCTGCCCTTTCCCATTTGCTCTTCCCCTGACTCACAAATGCATTGACGTTCACGCTTCATCATATACTTTTTTAATAATAAAAAAAACCATAGCGAATAGAATTACATCTCGATTAAAAAAAATACATATAGCAAAAGGTAAATGTAAACGTAAGTTAATAGCCATAAATTGAACCAGATTTCTGACAACAGTTGTTTACATTCTGGGACGTGACGTACGTACGAACTTGCGTACTTGCGTACGTACGTACGTGTGTTGCGTAAATGAGTACGCGCAGACTGTTGAAGGTATGTTAACCAATCAAAAGCGTCAGCGGCAAATCAAATTAAAGCGCTTCGTAACCAAGGCACAGCAGACACATCCTAGGCACGGCGTATAAGCCCAGTGAAATAGTTCAGTTTTCTTTGCTATAAAAATCACCTTTCCCGTGGGTATATTTTGGTAAACTTTTTTATATGTTGTAGATATAAAATTTAACTATATATATTTATAAAAAAATCGTTTTGTTGCAATTATGTCCAACTTTGGTGCTTCAAATCCGTATTTCTGGTGGACTATATCGGGTTTTTGCGAGGCGAAAAAATGCGCAGCCAATCAGAGGTCAGAAATGTGTACCGATGATTTGTTTCGCGCGAATAAATTTGCATAGTGGAAAACAGGCTTTAACTACACATCAGCAATACATAACAGTACGAATACGACGAATAACTATTGTAATTGTGTTAGAAAGAACTTGTTTGTAATGCTATTTTGATAGACATTCGTCAAAGAAATAAACATTTCAGTATTCGAAAAAGAATACAGTCACTGACCATTTTGGTCGGTGCATGCAGACAGATAAAAATCGTGCGATGATTTCATGACTAGCCTATGCTACGTCTTACCCATTTCACACTGATGCTATTTTGCAAATATTAACAACTTGTAACCAGGTTTGGATGAGTGTGAAAGCAAAATCCTTGTAAACTTTCCGAGATTTCACAGGGGTCCCCTGAGTTATCTCGGAACAAAAACAGACCATCGCGAGGCCTGTTTTTCCCCGAAATCTTCCGAGTTGTTGTTGCGCATGCGTCATGTCCATATTTTGACCTTTTTGCGGGCTGTGTTTTTTTTTGTTTTTTTTTTTGTTCGAACGAATGGCGGCAGCGATGGAAAACGTATCAACATTACTACCATTTGTTAATAGGCCTAGACCTAAAATCAAAAGAAATCTCGCTAAATTTCAAATGTCTGATGTAGAAACAATCACGAGGCTTCGTAAAATACGCCGACAGCGAATCATTATGATTCTTGTCGCACTGATTGCCTCTAACAACAATAGTGAGCTACCGGCCGGCGGCCCGACTGCGCCTAGCTAGCCTAGGCCTATCTTTCTCGCCTACTCGACTACAGCAAGCGAGCTAGGAGTTGAATTCGTTTTACTCTCCGAAGGCTAAGGACCATGGAATAATTATAATCTTGTTAATTCGGTACCAGGCCTAGTTTAGTAGTTGATATGTAATTCGGACAACCTACAACTAGCCTAGGCCTATTAGTACTACCCTAGGCCTCTAGTCATAATATTCTTCCGAGTTTTCCCGAGATTTGTCATGGTTTGAAAGTGCATGTGTGAAACGAACCAAAGATCTCGGAATATCAAACTTGTTAAAACTTGTTAATAGTTGTTAAAAGTTGTAATATTTTCTGCTAGTGTGAAATGGGTATTAGTAAGAGGAGGCCTCGGCGGCCTCCTGCCTGGACGTAGGCCTACATCCAAATCTGTTCCTGTAGTCTTTAAAATAGGTCTAGAATATTCCTATTAAACGTTTAGTTTGTTTTGTTTATGAGGGTCCATTGATTCAATGAATTCTTTATTTGTTCATACTTAATATTGAATTTGAAGTAACTTTTTTCGGGTCCTCATTAAGCTTGTTTTACTGAAGTAATTTCCAATACAATTCAAATTTCATCGCGGTGCACGATATCTTCGCGGTGACGAAAACATTTTTTTTTGCACACGAACCTAAAAAAAAAATCAAGCCAAGCGTCTACTAATTGAAAAATTAGCGGACGGCGGGGAATAGACAAATAACATTGGGAGTTGCAGTGACGAAGTCACGATTGACTTATAATGTAGTTTATAAGCGCTTTATACCGGAGTTTTAAATCGATCAATGCACTAGCTCGTGCAGTAACTTTCTTCTGCAAAGAGTCTCTTCATGTCAGAGCTACCCTGTAAACCGGTACCAACTACTCTCGTCTGTCCACAACGGGGTGGGGGTGTATGAACCAGTACACCGGGGTAATACCCTACTCGTCTCGAAAGATGTACCGGTACTGGGTTCTTTTAAGTGCTCATGAGCCAAATTGTGTACACTGGCCCTATGGTTTATTGTCATCTATCCGAGAAAACTTGTTTCACCACAAAAAAGGGTGATATATAATTTTAGGTTGTACTAACCGCTCGGCCACCCAACTCGCCATTATGATACATTATGTTTCATGCACGTAGGAAGCAGTTTGTTGTTCCCCTCCCCATCGTTCTTGTGCTTTTATCTTTTTGTTTGTATCTGTCTTATTGTACCATTACGACAAGAATAAATGTAATTGTATCTAATACTCTCCAAATCAGCACTAAACGTACAATCATAATCAGAAAATGTAGAAGGTAATACATCATATATTGATCCGCCTTACAATTAATAAATTTGGCCAATCTTTTAATATAGAGGACAAGAAAATCATATTTCAAACTGAAAATTATCAAGATTATTAAAAAATTAATAATTTACTTTTTCTTTGTTAATATTTCTATCAATTTCAATAT
>NW_022695264.1:0-18968 GCF_011630105.1 Anneissia japonica | reverse complement strand
GTACTCTGCAAATCTCCAGACTTGATGAGATCACCTGAAGACACTCTTATCGCCTCAAGTCCTTCATCCTCCAAACTCATTTTAACTGAATTCATTTCTGTCATGACATTTTCCTTTAAATTTATCGCTTCCCATTTAGTTGTATCAACAGGACAAAGGAGTTGACCAGGAGTTAACTTACAAGCTTTTGCTTGACCGTAGTACCCCCGGTATTTGCTTGTTACAATGTTTCTTAGTTTGAAGCTTGTGTCTGGCTGCCAATCCAGGCGACTCACTGCTAGCTTCCTCTTATTACTGTTCCATGGTAGAATCTTAATCTGTGCTTTTTCAAATTCCATTCGCTTTTTTTTCTCAACAAGCCAGGCTTCAAGTTTTTCTCTAATAAAGACAAAATATGGCACCAATCAATGTAAAGATTTTTATTATTTTCTTTTTAGTATGGTATCTATCAGTGATAATTCATTTTCCCTTTACCATGCTATATGTTTAGATATAAAAGTAGATTGTGTTAGTTCATTAAAACACAAAAGTACATGAAAATAAGCTTGTTATTGATTTGTCAGGCACTTTTGTATTCTTTACCATAAAAAAAGACAACAACAGCGCATATTTTAACACTTTTTTTTTAGTTTTCACAAAGTAACACAATCAATTTTCATTGTCTGTAATGTGAGTGACATACTATTAATGTCTAACAAACTTGAATACAGTATTAGTTAATATTCAAATACAATAGGTATATTGCCTACCTCATGGTTAGATCGGAGCTTGTCTCTTTGCGTTGAAGAACATCCTGTTGTTTTGACCGTAGAGCTAGTACAGACCTTTGTCCCTGTGCTGACCTATCCTCCTGTTTTGACCTTTTTTTCCTCCTTGAACTTGGAACACTTCTTGACATTTGACCTTTTTGTTGTGTTTTAAAACTAATCAATTCTTTGCCGCAAGGTAGCTTTTTCCTATCAGTCGGTTGCCTTCTGGTTTGTGGTGTCCTGTTTGTCTTCTGCATCCTCCATTGTTCCACTCTCGCCTCCATAATCTCTACAAATTTTAACCAGCTTCTTAATTTGTTATCATATTTTTTTTTTTTTATTAATGCATTGATTTAATGTAAGGACATACTTCTCACTTATGCTGTTTCACAATACAGTAGAACCCTTCCTTTGGGACACTCCTATAAGGAGAAGCATTTTTGGACCACAAAATGAAGGTAAGTACATAAAACACAGCCAAACCCTATTGATATTCAGGGGACAGCACCTTTATTGGACATCCTAGTAAGGGGACACTTTTATTTTGGATCTTCTTCTGTAGTACAATTCGAGGTGTTACGGTATTTCTAGCCTACACTACAGACGAACAGTCAGAGGTGGAGGACCTGGGAATGCCTTTTAAATCGAGGCTTTTCTATCGCGAGTGAGGTGGGACTATCCTACTAGTACTAGGCTAGGGGCCTAGGCCTACTACTACTACTACTACTAGGCTAACCCGCCTAGACTACTACTAGGCCTAGGCCTAGCCTAGCTTTCCTCCCTTCCTTCAACGAAAAAAAAAGGTTGGCTCAGCCTCAATGGAATGAAACCAACCAATAATTAATAAATTCAATTTGAATTTAATCCCTATTATATAAAATACATTACCATGTTGTTTTTGTGCGAGCATTCTTCACAACATAAACTTTGTCGGTCACATCCTCAAAAAATTCAAATCAAGGGGGCGGCTGGATTCGCAATCAATCATAGAGGGCGACAAATTTACTGGCGATTCTTTTACCATGTTTACAAACACTGATCTCGCTATAAATTACGAATTATGAAAAGTGTAGGCTGTGGCACCGATACCTCTGTCGATTAGTGCCCATAATTGTTTACAAAAACGTAATGCAATAATAGCATATTGACTACTATTGTATATTTACGGAAAATATTTCAGCCACTCCAAATCTCTTTGCCCATTCTTCCTTTCATTCTTTCACAATTTTGCACACTCACATATAGGCGTAGTCATTTTGTTTAGGCCTAGTCTAGGCTAGACCTCGGCTATGCCTATTACTATATTATTTAAATATACAATTTTAATAAATAAGATTAATTTTACATGGACATAGTAATTCATACTTAAACAATACTTTAAATTTAATGTGAATACAATAAATACGTTAACGAATAAATAACAATAATTAAAACGTGTACATATCACTACTACAATAAGATTAGGCCTAATATTTTTCAATCTTATAATCAATTTTATGTAGCCGTAGTTAGTATTCACATAGGCTACTATGGTTATCGACTACGCTTTCTCCAATATAAAGGCTTACTATGAATGGAATGACCTGTACGAAACACGAACTCCTGTAGACCAATCCGGTACCGTTACGATTTTTATCGTACGAAATATCCACAAGATACTATTATAGTTTAGTTTAGTTTTGTCTTTATTAACGTCACACTCTTATAATACCATAAGACCAGCCAATACTGGCTTATGAGTGACACATCTTAAAAAATACATGAAAAAAGCTTCAAGGGCTTATATTAGAGATCAGTGTTTATCCAATAACGTCCCAAATTGAATGAACTCATTTCTCTCAAATAACGTCCCATCCCGGAGAACCTCATTCTTTAGGAATAAGCGCTTCCGTCAAAATACCTATCCCCTTCCTCCAACACCCAAATGATGGCTGTATAACAATGAAAGCAACATCATTCTCAACACATTCCAGTAAATTACATTTTGTCGAACGAACATGTCCGGAATAAAAAGAAAAAAAAAAACAGGCTTGGGGGTTTAACTAGCCAGGGTAGTAGCCCAGCAACTATGTCCCGGGGGTCCAAGGGCGCGAAGGCCCAGAAAATGTGCGTTATTTTACGTGATAAAAGATAGAATCAAGAGGTTTCACCATGTTAATTTCTATAAAACCTCTAAGAAAACCAGCCTCAGGTTGTAAACAGAAAAATAATTTAAACGTGAGATTTCATTCTTCAGGTTCCACTACAAGTGTGATGATTTTATGACCGTGAGCCTCCACGAAGGCCTGTTTTCAAATAGGTTTTTAAAACAGGCATGTTGTTCTATTACCATACTGCGAGCATTTTCTTGGACGTGAGAAAGCGTACTACTATAGGCTTTACCTTATTATCTGCTCTTGTCCGTATCAAACTCGAGTCGAATCAATCCGAGACGACCCGAGTGGAGTTTCAAGCAAATGTTTCGTACGGACAAAAAACGCGTGCTACCTCCACCTCTTACCACACGGCCGCTTCACTATACACTACTTTTCCCTGCCTCGCTCTCGTCACACTCTCTTTCAGGTCGGTATTTCAATAATCCCATATGAACTCTTAAGGGCAAATGAATCAACGCTGAGGGAACTCTTAAACACAAAGGAACCGAAATGTGAAGCACAAAAGAACCAAAATGTGAATCAACGCTGACCGCACTGAATCAACGCTGGGGGCAGTATAATAAAACAGACATGTTAATCAACGCTGAGCGCACTATAACAACTTACGTATAGAGGTTTCCGCTATGTTAACTCTCACTTCGCACCCTATGCCTATATTATACTCTCCCCGGTGGCATTCTGCGTAAATCACCCTCCTACATTCATATCATTGTGACTTCCAAAACAACTGTCTTGTGGAAACGGTACGTTGCATTTCTTATGCTTCTTTCTTCTGCTCCTACGTAGCATTTTCATAGTGACAATATCACATTAATTTCAAATCAATTTTGTAACAATCATGCCTTTTATACTATTGTATTTTCAATTCTAACACACCACATTCTAATTTTCAGTTCAAATAATGACGCAAAACAAAGACATGGACTGTTGTATCTGCTTACAGACATTGGACCATCTACATTGCAAATGCCCAAGATGCAATCAGTTTGCCGATGTTCTGTGTATTACCAGATGGTTCGACACCAGAAAACGGGACGACACAAGTAGCACCTGCCCAGTTTGCAGATACGAGTATCTGGATTTTGAAGTTGAAACCTTACGTCAAAAACAACGCGCAATTAACATCAATTACAGTAGTCCTCCCCAAGATCCTAGTTGGGTCAATGAATTTGACTTCTATCGCTAAGGTAACTTATAATTTAACAGACATCATAATCTCAATGGAGAAAGGCATCATAGGCAAGATGACAACTATGTACCTGTAGGCCTGTGTCACAGAGAGGCATTAATAAAGATGATCAAACTTTTCTCAGCACACGACACCCAAACTGGAGTAAACTCAAAGTTGATCACAAACTTGGTAAACTCACTGTACAATGTTATGTTATCTAGTAGGCCTATTATTCTAATGATTTAAACCACAGGCGTAGGCCTACAGTAACTGTATTTATGTAATTTTTCAATGTTTCAACCAAGCACTTTTAATAGTGAAATGTCCTTGGTTTTGGTTTAACTCAGCAAGACCAATTTACAGAGATAAATCTACACCGACAGTGACGAAAGGAATATGCCTCAGGCACCTGACTAAAGCTAGGGCCCCACTGCAATACCCTGGGGAATTGGTAGTAGAGACCCAGTGAGGCGCGGGACGAACCTCTCGCTCAGCGTTTTTGACGTTTAAAGCCTGTTTTCCACTAGGCCAAGTTACTCGACAAATATAAAGCTTAGGTTCACGCGCACCACACTTCTACCGAACCAATCAGAGCTCAGGAACCTAATAGAGACTTCTGATTCATGCCTAGTGGAAAAACAGGCTGGACGTCTTTTTTTATTTTTCTTAAATACATTTTCTCCTTAATTAAAAGGCCCACTCGGCTAAATAAAAAATGCTCATGATATCTAAGGTCTGGGCCCATGGCTTAGCCATTGAGAGTCCACAGCTGTTCGTCACTTGTTTTGGATTTAGTCCGGTAGTTAGGCCTATGTTACTTTACAATTAAGTACATACTGTCTATGTTAGTTAGAACCGAGGGAAAAACACTATGAAAAGAGATATTTACTACATTATCTGTTTTACTTTACGTAATTATATTTCAAAGATATTATTTATTCTATGGAAAAATATTGCAAAAGAGAACTATCAAAACCAATTCCTTTTACAAGACAATACAGGTCTCCCTCCAATTAAAGACCACCCTCCAATGGCACTTTTCTGCAGTCCCAAAAAACAAATTTCTTTTACCCTCATTATTCCAATTACTTACCAAATCTTCTAAAGACCACGGTAATCACGGTTCCAAAAGTAGTCTTAAATTGGAGGGAAACCGGTATAGGCCTATCCGCATAAAAGGCTTACAGTACCTCATTCCCTATTGTCGATAGCATCATTATTAAATTTCCGTGCTAGCATTAATACACCTGTGACCTGGTATAACCCCGGTTCCAAAAGTAGTCTGTGATTGCAGTGAGACCTGTACATAGGCCTAGGCTAGGCCCTTCCGCATTTAGGCTTACTGTACCTCACCATCATCACCAATATTCCCCACTGTCGATTATTGTATGTATTTCAATGCTAGCATTAATAATACACCTGTGACCTGGTATCTTAGACTTCTTTAGCATAAACCATAATATATTCCGTTCTATCCTGGCTATCGTTATCAAAATACGATTTCGTAGCTGCTTCTTCGTCCGTGTAACCACTGATTACAAACATTGTCGAAATTTATAAGTTTTAATTAGGTATTTTCCAATTTTTAAATCGGTCTTCCGGTTTTGTCTCTTCCGTGTTGGCATGGACTTGACTAGTATCATAGAGATATAATAATAATAGCTCTATGACTAGTATACTCTCTTTTGTTACAGCGCCTAATAGAAGCAATGCAAATGGCTTTCAAAACAATAACCCCAAAATACAATCTATAGCGACTAGCCCAAAGGTGTAAATTAAACAACCATCTAGTAACCACAAATATCTCCCACAATGTATGTATTTTATATATTACTGTATTTATATTGTACCGAACTCGCGCGAATAAGCGCGCACCCGTGCTCTTAAAATATGTTTTGCACTTTTTGAGGGGCGCTTATTCAAACTGAGCGTTTATGAAAACAAAATGTAAAATGAGGGGGCGCTTATGGAAATATACGAAAATTGAGGGGTTCTTGTGGGAACTTTAGAAAAGGGGCGCTTTTTGAATGAAAAAAAAGATTGAAATATGGAAACCGAAGATTACGAAGTTCTCGTTCAGAAAAGATAATCGTCCAGATAAGAGCATGGCTCATCAGAATGCTTGAACAGCAGATGAAATTAGTGGTGGAGGTTCAAAGTTTGTAGGCCATCTGCCGATTGAGATTAATAGGATCATTGCAGGGCTTTTTGTAAACTCAGGTGAGAACGTGCTGAAGGTGCAAATTGTTGGCAAAAGAAAAAGAGACGTAGGACTTGACAAATGTAAGAAGAGGAAAGTTGCAAAGATACTGTCCAGGAGAACTTAATATCCTCATTTTGAAATTGAAATAAGAAGAAAATGCGAATCCACTCCGCAGATCAAATCATGCTAAACGCAGTCCCATGATTGATTGGATTGGCTTGCTAAAAAAAATGACATATTGTTTTTAAAAAAAAACAATTAAATTTATTCGGGGGGCGCTTATTCAAACGGGGCGATTATTCGCGCGAGTACGGTATATGTATTTTTTATTAGAAGGATGGTGTTGGTAAATGAGAATAACAATAAGCCTATTACAATGTGTAATATCTGTCTCTTATACACATAGTCAAGATGTGTATAAGAGACAGGTCCTGTCCTCAGGACTTTCTCAATGTCTATATTTACTAGAAGAAATTAATGCCTCCGACGGGATTCGAACCTGCGACCGCTCGCTGACAAGGCGAGCGTCATAACCACTAGACCACGAAGGCTTCATGGTTGAACAGGGCAGGTCCAAATAACCGTCGGGAACATTGTATTACACAATGGTGCGCCTCAAGAGGGCGTTCGGCCAGATACATTATCTGGAGAAACGGCTAGAAATAAATACTGTCGTACCATATTGTATATGATATTGAAGGAAGTTAGCCGTTAACACTGCTGAATAAATATAATATAAATCATCAAAGGTACATATACAGTGTTAAATACTGACATGATGGAACATCGTAGGCTACCCTGTAGCTTTTCAACGAATAAAGTCCTATAAAACTCATTGTGTAATAAAATGCCCCCGACGGGATTCGAACCTGCGACCGCTCGCTGACAAGGCGAGCGTCATAACCACTAGACCACGAAGGCTTCATTGTATTACACAATGGTGCGCCTCAAGAGGGCGTTCGGCCAGATACATTATCTGATGCATTATATATAATGTTATGAATGCCAGATACATTATATATATATATATATATATATATATATTTGTCTATAATTAATATATATATATATATATTTGTCTTTAATTAATATATATATATATATATATATATATTTGTCTTTAATTGATTTCTTTTTTAATGATTAATGGATTTGCAGTTAGTGTTTCCTTTTAAAAATGTTGGATGTATTACCTTTAAACCTAAATAATTACTTAGTAATTCAAACTGATAGTGTTTTTGTATTGTAACTTGTTAAAATATTTAATTTATGAAATCGATAATGTTTATTGTATAGTTTTATTTTTTATAATAATTTATTAGCTTGTGTGTGTATAATCTTTTGTCCTTATGTAACAACTTTTTTTTGCAATTCAGATTTGTGCTGCAAGTAAGCAATTTTATGTATATATTTTGAACTGAACTGAATAAAAAATACCTGAATATAAATCATACACTGTATTCTGTGCCTTTTTTTTTTTTTTTTTTTTTTTCACTT
Source organism: Anneissia japonica (assembly GCF_011630105.1). Taxonomy (NCBI): domain Eukaryota; kingdom Metazoa; phylum Echinodermata; class Crinoidea; order Comatulida; family Comatulidae; genus Anneissia; species Anneissia japonica. Next base: position 11,192 of record NW_022695264.1, on the reverse strand, counting down.
TGTTTCTCTCATGTCTCCATCTCCATGTTTGGTAGTTTATTATTTATCAAAAAAAAAAAAAAAACTTACGTAACCTAAAAGCACATGTCCATGTCGAGATGACTATACTGTATATTGGTATACATCACATCATGAACATATATAGGCACATCATGACCATATATGGGCACAAAATTAACATATATAGGCACATCATGAGTACGGTATATATGGGCACATCATGACCATATATAGGCACATCATGACCATATATGGGCACATCATGACCATATATAGGCACATCTTGACCATATATGGGCACAAAATGACCATATATAGGCACATCATGACTACACATATAGGTAAGCAACAACATTTTGTCAAAGAAAATTTGATAGTGTGGACAGAATATTTATGACGCAATTGATACTTAAGCAAACACTTGCAAATGAAATTGAACACAATATAATGTGTAATAGAATTTAAACATAATAATTGTTAAAGTTAACGCCATCAGCAAACACATTTTAATTCACTGAAACTTTAATAGATAAACTTAGGATCATTGAAAACCTGCATAATAATTGTACAAAGCATTAAAAATATACATAATTCATTAAAAATATACATAATTATATTATTTAACTACCGTATATTATATATGGAAAAATATATTAATAGGCCTATATTAAAAATTTAAATTAAGAAAAAAGATAGAATTTTTCTTTTTTGTCCAATTCCAAATATTTAAAATTTTGGCTGAGCCCCGGGTTACCCGCGGCAGCGACAGTGGTAGCGCCAGTACCGACAAGAACGAACATTGTCCCTCTCATGCGAGGGTCATAGCAGGGCGTTTTGACTCCAATTAAAACTGAGTTAAGCTTTGACAAGTGACAAGTTTCTGTCTCTAATGGACTTTTGTGTAGTGTTAATCAAACCACAACTGACCAATCAGAACGTGTTATTTATTATCCCGGAATACTCCTCCACCCCACCCCCATTCCGTACTTTTACTTTTATTAAGGACCACACACCTAAGCAACAAATCAACATCCAAGGATTTATTGTATTTTACATAACGACACTCCTAAGAATTATACTTTAATAATGAGAATGTCGAAAAGATGGAGGATTGGTGGACCTAGAAGCGGTAACGGATCGCACCCGATGGAGGACGATAAAAAGACGACCCGACCCCTCATTAGGGGACAAACGGGATGATGATGATGATGATGATGATGATGATTATGATGGTGATGGTCTACAGGAGTTCGTGTTTCGTACAGGTCATTCCATTCATAGAAAAAGCCTTTATATTGGAGAAAGCGTACCTGTCGTTAGCCACTAGTAGCCTAGGTCAATACTAACTCCGGTTATATACAATTGATTAAAAGATTGAAAAATATTAATCTTATTATTGTAGTAGTTATTGATACTTATTTGTAAACGTTATTATATTAATATTTAATGTATTGTTTAATTATGAATTACTATGTCCATGTTAAATTAATCTTATCTATTAAAATTGTATATTTAAATAATATAGTAATATGCATAGCACCGAGACCTCTGACAATTAGTGCCCAAAACTGTTTACAAAAACGTAATGCAATAATAACATATTGAATACTATTGTATATTTTCGGAAAATATTTCAGCCGCTCCAAATCTCTTTTATTTCCTTTTTTTCCTTTATTCTTTTACAATTTTGCGTTTATTCATATTTTTCATAATTTTCATACACTCACATAGTCACTTGTTTAGGCCTAGGCTAGACCTCGGATATGCCTATTACTATATTATTTAAATATACAATTCAAAAAATACAGTAGTCTTCCTCAAGATCATAATCCTGCTCGCTGGTGGTTGAGTGCACTGTGAACTGTGCAATGGAAGGTTCGACCGTCTGGCGGCGATGTAGTTATATGCTCACTTAGTACGAGAACAGTCATTGACGCGCACTTCTCTATTTTGCAACACCTAATACAGTTAGTACCGTACACCCCGACTGCCAGCGGCGCAAAAGCGTCATGTCCATAATATCATACCTACTTCTGTCGTATTATATTGAGTGATAAAACAAAGCAACCTTTGTTTTTGGAACTAACATTTTATTGCCAATATTTATAATTTTATTTAAAATGTTTTTCAATTTCAACCTAAGTTATGCTACATTTTGGTGAATTTATGCGTAATTATGCTTGGCATAAATGCTAATTCGCTACCGGCACACCTGTGTTTACCGGTAAATGCCCTACTCTTTCAAAATTCCAGCCTCGTTTTCTACCGAGAAGACACTGTTCCACGTGCGTCATTTGTCAACTCCGCCCACCAGCCCCCACAGTATTTTTTTTTTCCGCATTACTTATTCCGCAGGTACGTACTACTATAATTGAACAATTGCTGTTTTCTACGTTCCCATTACAAACCAATTATATACTTAATAATTAGTATTTAATTGCAGGAAAGCCTTTATACAACCATCCGCATTTAGGCTTAGTACCTCACAATCGTCCCCAATACTCCCCACTGTCGATGGCATTCCATCCTGGCTATCGTTATCAAAATACGATTTCGTTGCTGCTTCTTCGTCACTGTAACCTTATTGGCGACCACTGCCGAAGTTTTAATCAGGTATTAACCATTTTTCAATCGGTCTTAACTTCTGGTTTTTCTCTTTTTCGTGTTGGATTAAAGACTGTAATACTCCTACTCTCTTTTCTGGTGTCTATAAAACGAAGACCCAAAAACGAACACCTCTAGTTTTTTTTTTTAATTTTGATGATAATATGCCAGGCTGTCACAAAATCAAAATTAAGATTTTTTTTGGGGCATCTGTTTGTGAATTTTCAAGGGTCTTCATTTTATAGACACCCTATATGGGTGTCTACAAAATATTCCATTCCATCCTGGCTATCGTTATCAAAATACGATTTCGTTGCTGATTCTTCGTCACTGTAACCTTACTGGCGACCACTGCCGAAATTCATAAGTTTTAATCAGGTATTAACCACTTTTCAATCGGTCTTAACTTCTGGTTTTTCTCTCATTCGTGTTGGATTAAAGACTGTAATACTCCTACTCTCTTTTCTGGTGTCTATAAAACGAAGACCCAAAAACGAACACCTCTATTTTTTCTCTTTTATTTTGATGATAATACGCCAGGCTGTCACAAAATCAAAATTAAGAATTTTTTGGGGCATCTGTTTGTGAATTTTCAAGGGTCTTCATTTTATAGACACCCTAATGGGTGTCTACAAAACGAAAACCGAAGACCCGAAAACGAAGACTTCCAATTATTTCTCAATTATCTTATTGAAAGTATTCCAAAATCATCATAAAACAGTTGCCAAGTACCTATTTCATTATTTCATCACGATTGAGAAAAAAAAAATGTGGGTCTTCGTTTTTCGATCCTTAAGACCCTTAAGAATTTCTTGATATCCCTCCTTTTATTCCGATTAAATAATGAAATAAGTACTTGGCAACAGGCCTGTACGCAGGGAGGGGGGGGGGGGGGGAGTGGGACGGGTGCGTACGGCTTCCCCAAATTACAAAAGGTCCACATTTCCCGGTGTAGAAAATTCAAGACACACTCTCACATCCACCAAAAATGTTTGACCAATCAGAGCAGCTTCCAACTAGGACTGCCTCTAATTTGTCGTACAAGCAAGGCTTTCTAATTGTACTTATAAGCTTTTTGAGTAATTTTAGAGTTTTTCCACCCGTTGCGTGTCATCTTCTCTCTCTATATAGGTTTCACTAGAATTATCTTTAGTCTGCGAGTGCTATTTCCTGCCATCTTGGTGTCTTAATCATAAATTTTATTTTCCTCAACCCCAACCACGGTGGGGTCGGCTGAGGTGGGTGCAGGCGCGTAACAGGGGTCTTAGGGCTTATGTTATAATATGGCCACACACGTTTTCTTGAAACTGAATATAAGCATTTTCATTATGGCTTTATCTATTACAAACATATTCTTTCACCATCATTACACATTGAGGCACTTCTTTTAAGTAAAACGACCTATCTTAAATTTTATTTCTTGAGTTTGGGACTTTGTGTTTAAATAACGTAGAAGGCTAACCCTAAAACATTTTTGTGTTTTTAATACTTACATTCGTCGGAATTGCTCGAAACTCTTTAAAATGTACAATTTTTAGAGGAAATTGTCGAAATTGAACAAGAAATTTGAGGTTTTTGGCCAATTTCAGGGGGTGAAAAGGCATCTTCAAGGGGTGGGGAAAGATTTTCCACAGATGGATATTTTCCCCTTGTCCCCCGGTGGTTAAGCCACTGCGGGGGCCTGTAATACGCAAGAAAACATTAGATTTAAAGAGAGAAATAGACATCCACCTATATGAAATTATTATTTCAAGGGTTCTTTATTGCCAATAGGCTGTAATATTGGAAAATTACGTAACAACTCCGAACATAAACCTGAGCCTGTAGGCCTAAATAATTGGCCTATGATAAGACGAGGTTAGTGAGTGGAGTTGATTTAAGTTAAATGAATTGAGTTTTATTATAATTAACTTACTTTGTTTAGCATGTTTCGTAAAATAACCCAATTTAAGCACGTCCTTCACATAAAGGGCCCCTCAACGGATCTAGGCCTAGGCCAAGCACGTCCTTCACATAAACTTTGCCCCTCAATGGATCTAGGCCTAGGCCTAACTAACGGCTTACACTACCTCTCCACCGTCCCCACTCTGCCGACAGCATAGTTCCGTGCTAGTATAGGACTATACCTACTAGTATGTTGGTCTTCTTTAGCATCATAAAAATCATAATATATATTATATTCCGGTTCCCATCCTCGCTATCATGATCAAAATACGATTCCGTTGCTGCTGCTTCTTCGTCAATCACTGTTTCCAACCACTGTTGAAATGTTATGTCTCATTGTTGGTGTTGATAATAATATCAAATCAAATACAGTAATACCGTACGACAATACGATTTCGTTCCTGCTGCTTCTTCGTCAATCACTGTTTCCAACCACTAATGTTATGTCTCATTGTTGGTGTTCATAATGATATAATCAAATCAAATACAGTAATACCGTACGACACAAAAATAATAAAAGGTTAGCACCTATTACAAGCTATAAAACATAAAACAGTCCCCAAATAATCTGTATTTTAAAAGCTTGGTATCGTAATGCAAGACACTGGTACTGTAAATAATGAATTATATATGAATTGTTACTATATATTGAATACTACCGTATATAAAAAAAGTTAATATAATTATGAATGTATAATGAAATACTGTAAATATGTTTAATATATAGCGTCTAACGTTACATTTATACTAATGTAAGTTGATATTACCTGTATTATCATTTTTATGAATGTATCGTTAAATAATTGTCTTCAGTCTTTTTCAAGCTAAATTATTAGTGTTTTCAAGTACTGTTAATGTAATTCTTTAATGCCTTTGTTTTTTTTTTAATAATTTGAAGATTGTGATGTTTTATTCAAAAATTGTTGTATTCAATTGAAATAAATATTCCAATAAAATTAATTTAATGAATTGAATTGAATAATTGAGTATAATACAGTAAATAGATAATAGTAATGTTAGAATTGCTACAAATCAATATTATTTTATATATGTTTCAATGGCTATAAAACATTTATCATCTGTGTAATATATGACATACAGTGGAACCTGTCATTTGAGTCACACGTTTAGGGTTTGCAAAATCACTCGAGAATACAACTATGGGTGGAGTTGTTTTTGGTCACGAGAAAAAATCCTGTTATAAGGTTGATTATGTTCATTTTAATTTTCTTCAGCATTATGGAGGTGGTGTTTATATTCTGTGGTTTGCTGATGATGGTTTCCAGCATCAGTGCTTATTAAAGAGGTGAAGAATAATGATTTTAGAGATGATGAGCACGCAACAGTGCAAAAGGAAGGGGAGGATGCCGCCATGATCGAATTAAATGACATAAATAATAATGACAAGTCCGCTGAAGAGGAGTCAAAGCTCAAAACTGGAAACAGTATCGAGGTGAGGTTTTGCTTTCGGTCTATTATAAAATGTTTAATATATAGTTTTAAATTGGTTTTCGTATAGTATTTTTTTATATAATTCATTTCCACAGTAGGTAAATTTCTAGTTTGTATCGAAATATAGGCTACAAAAAATATAACAAAAACGATAAATGCATCATCACTGTCATCACAAAAATTGTAAATAACGATGATCATAATCATTATCATGGTGATTATGCTTATGGGGATGTTGATAATGTGGACAACGGCTACAGCCTTTGGTGGCGGTAAAAACAATAATAAGCAACATATTGTGATGTTCACCTTCAAGACTAAAGAAAATGTCATCAAAATTCGGGAGACACGCACGGTTTTTAGAGACCTGGGATTTCTCTACATTCTCATCTGCAATTTAAGATTCTTCCAACCCATTTAAAATTAATCACAAAACACAAAACATGGACTCTTGCCTAAAGGTCGTTCCTGATGCTCATTAACTTTTACTCTTCTTGTTCACAAATCCTTTTTTATCTTGTATGTACATGTTGAGCACTGTCGGATAAATTCAATCAATCAATCAATAAATTAATAATTAATTTTTATTTTCTTTCACTAGGAAAAAGATAGTTATATTTCAAAATTATTGTAACAAATATTGTGCACGTTTTAAAATCACGTGATTAAAAAACAACACTATCCGCAACAAATGGAAAATAGGTGGTATTAGGTCTGTGGTACAGTACATGGTATGGAATCCCAGCATGAAGCAATTGATTCAGATAATGTAAAAATCAAACGTATCAGGATGGTTACAAATAAAATATGTATGTTAGAAAGTAGGCCTACGATTTATTCGGATCAATCAAATTTGCTTTTTTACATCTTCGACAGACTAAATACACTCTAAAAATGGAAAATGGTCAGATACCATTGATTGTTGTTATATTTAGCGGACCACAGTATTATCATTTTTATGAATGTATCGTTAAATAATTGTCTTCAGTCTTTTTCAAGCTAAATTATTAGTGTTTTCAAGTACTGTTAATGTAATTCTTTAATGCCTTTGTTTTTTTTAATAATTTGAAGATTGTGATGTTTTATTCAAAAATTGTTGTATTCAATTGAAATAAATATTCCAATAAAATTAATTTAATGAATTGAATTGAATAATTGAGTATAATAAAATACAGTAAATAGATAATTGTAATGTTAGAATTGCTACAAATCAATATTATTTTATATATGTTTCAATGGCTATAAAACATTTATCATCTGTGTAATATATGACATACAGTGGAACCTGTCATTTGAGTCACACGTTTAGGGTTTGCAAAATCACTCGAGAATACAACTATGGGTGGAGTTGTTTTTGGTCACGAGAAAAAATCCTGTTATAAGGTTGATTATGTTCATTTTAATTTTCTTCAGCATTATGAAGGTGGTGTTTCTGTGGTTTGCTGATGATGGTTTCCAGCATCAGTGCTTATTAAAGAGGTGAAGAATAATGATTTTAGAGATGATGAGCACGCAACAGTGCAAAAGGAAGGGGAGGATGCAGCCATGATCGAATTAAATGACATAAATAATAATGACAAGTCCGCTGAAGAGGAGTCAAAGCTCAAAACTGGAAACAGTATCGAGGTGAGGTTTTGCTTTCGGTCTATTATAAAATGTTTAATATATAGTTTTAAATTGGTTTTCGTATAGTATTTTTTTATATAATTCATTTCCACAGTAGGTAAATTTCTAGTTTGTATCGAAATATAGGCTACAAAAAATATAACAAAAACGATAAATGCATCATCACTGTCATCACAAAAATTGTAAATAACGATGATCATAATCATTATCATGGTGATTATGCTTATGGGGATGTTGATAATGTGGACAACGGCTACAGCCTTTGGTGGCGGTAAAAACAATAATAAGCAACATATTGTGATGTTCACCTTCAAGACTAAAGAAAATGTCATCAAAATTCGGGAGACACCCACGGTTTTTAGAGACCTGGGATTTCTCTACATTCTCCTCTGCAATTAAAGACTCTTCCAACCCATTTAAAATTAATCACAAAACACAAAACATGGACTCTTGCCTAAAGGTCGTTCCTGATGCTCATTAACTTTTACTCTTCTTGTTCACAAATCCTTTTTTATCTTGTATGTACATGTTGAGCACTGTCAGATAAATTCAATCAATAATTAATTTTTATTTTGTTTCACTAGGAAAAAGATAGTTATATTTCAAAATTATTGTAACAAATATTGTGCACGTTTTAAAATCACGTGATTAAAAAAAAACACTATCCGCAACAAATGGAAAATAGGTGGTATTAGGTCTGTGGTACAGTACATGGTATGGAATCCCAGCATGAAGCAATTGATTCAGATAACGTAAAAATCAAACGTATCAGGATGATTACAAATAAAATATGTATGTTAGAAAGTAGGCCTACGATTTATTCGGATCAATCAAATTTGCTTTTTTACATCTTCGATAGACTAAATACACTCTACAAATGGAAAATGGTCAGCAACCATTGATTGTTGTTATATCCAGCGGACCACAGGTATAATTATGCAATGTTATGATAATGTTTCTAAGGCTGTTTTCTCATAAATTATTTTCTTCATGGTTTCGCTACCACCTGAATTATAAAAAAAAAGTATCTGTAAATTGTAGGCAATGTGATGGATCCAGAATTTCTGACGGGGTGGCACGAAAAGTCAGATTCTGTTTTATTTATCCAAAATGGAGACAGCAATGAGTACATTCCAATTGCAATTATTTAAAGTATTAGCTCCATATTATAAATAAAATACACAAACAGTATATTCCAGAAAGGTTTTGGTGGCTTTTATTGTGTGATTAAGGCAGCAAGCTTCGGAGTTTTAACCATTTTGATCTCTTATATTATTAATTTTACCATTCTGCCACTGAAAGTGGATAATGAAACGACGGTGATAACGGAAACCGGAATAAAATATAACATATGACGAACCGTAACATTAGACGATCATCTTTCTACATAATGTCCATGTGAAAATTAAATATAATTTTGGATCAGTTTGCTTCAATTTTTCATCTTCAACAGGGAAACTATGAGATTACACTTCGTCTGGTGACAAAGGACGGGGAAGCCGAACCAAAATCCGGGAAACAGGTACGTTAGGAACAAAATAAAAGGTATTATATTAATAAATTTAAGTAATGCATGAAACACATCAAACGTATTGAATAGGGTACTGCACATCTAGTAGGTATATTGTATTTCCATCTGTCATCTGACCAATATGGCACAGAATAGCGCAAAAAAAAAACTAAAAAAAAAAAACTAAAAAAAAAAAAAAAAAAACATTGCTTCGTGCTATCCGGCCTGCCTTTTAATTTTATGAGCTGAAACTGTTTTATGTATTAGCCTATAGTTATCATTGTGATTTCAATATAGGCCTATTTAATGAAAACGACAGAGTATTGAAATAAAATGACATCCCAGAAAACACACACACAAACAAAATATTATACACTGTAAAATGTTTTTTTTTTTTGCGAAATTTGTGGTAATGTATGTCAGGAAATAGCATTTATATGACGACGCGTGCAGCAACATTGCAATGTTATTTAATACCTATGAAAATTGGTTACAAAAAACGTTTGTACACCAAACTGTAACGTTAATATAACGTAAAATCGTTAGATAGAATGTTTCTCTAGCGCCTGTACTACCTGGATTTTAAAAATAGGTCAAATTAATGGTAACAGGTATTGGTGGTGAAGGAAAGTAGGCCTACGATTTAAAACAGCAACCGTCTAATAGGCCTATTTTAAATACAACACATTAGAATTATATGTATCATCGATATTTAATAGACAAGAATCTTGATAAATTATTTTTTTTTGTATTTTTTCGTATCCTTAGACAAAAAACAAGGGATCTATCCAGCCAACAACTTGGTGGCGAAGACTTGTCCAATACCTTCCTTTCCTGTACTGGCTCAGCAGTAACGCCATACAAATACTTGGGTTCGTTAGTTAGTTAGTCGTTAGTTTTTGGGAGCGATACAATAGAAGATATCATAGAGATATGGAGATACAATTACTGGTCATATCCAGTTCAGGTACAATCATCTTGTATTCAGTAAGCATGAATTAGAAATTTGTAAAAACTACTGTAATTTGAAAGACAATCATTTTACAAATGTAAATATTATTTTCATACTGTATACAAAAATGTTAGTAGAACACAATGGTATTAAATTTAGGAAACGAATATGTCGTCTTGTCTTTAAGACTGGGCTTATTACATTTCTTTAAATGAAGTACTGTATTGTATGTTAATGAAATTAAATTTAATGCTAATAAATGATATGATTAATACAATTTAGCAAAAGCTTTGTTTATCTTATTAGTTATTTAGATGCTGCTCATTTCAAGCAAATTGTTTTTAATCATTCAGTGTTGTTGTACTTGGTTTCTGATTTTACCCTTCTTCAATCATCACTGATATTAATTCGATCGTCATTGCTTGTACATGCGTACTTGGTTTATGTATCGTTAATTCGAAATATTTTAAGACAAAGCTATCATTACACGAATAATCATCATAACATCTGTTGCCTTTAATTATTCTATATTGCTGATATTATACTTACTCTTGTATGTACATTGTAGATTATTATTATTAATATTATTATTATTGTATAATTAGAAATGGCTTAATAGCAATTTGATGTGAAGTTTCGTCCCTGTAGCGTAGTTAACTCAGTAGGCAGACTGATTTAACTAAATTTCCAAGTAGATTACTACATACAGAAAGTCTCGCCAGCCTCTGATTGCTTTAGTACTTCAAATCACAGATCCTATAAAAGACAAAATCAACGTAGATACTGGAGTCACAGTACTCTATAGTTTACTTAATGTTAACCACGATGAAGTCATAATGAAGAGTAATTCCCATTATATGTTTTAGAGCGGGCGTCCTTCAAAATAAATTATATTACCGTATTGTAGCGATTTGATCTCCGGCTTTATTAGAAAATCGAAAAATATATTTGCTGTTTTGCACCTTTGATCCATTTCATATATAATGAATAAATGCAGTATAGCATACAAAATATGCCTGTTTGTTTTTTTTAAATGAGTAATCTGATATTTGATACGATAGTGGTACGAAGGTGAAGGTGTGCTGGTTCCAGTAGTGGCGCCAG
>NW_022695263.1:624-1049 GCF_011630105.1 Anneissia japonica | reverse complement strand
TGCCTTACTTAACAAATGTATAAAAAGAGCTGCTAGGATAGTTTTAAAATGCAATTTTCTTACCCAATCTGCAGATATGTTTGCACAACTCAGTTGGCTTTCATTTTCCGAAAGGGTTACGTATAAAAAAGCTATACGGTACTTGTTTATAAATGCATTAGCCGATTAACACCTTTATACACGACAAACCTTTTCACACCGTATTTGCAAGCTCGTGGAACGAGACAGTCAACTATTATGAAGTTGAAGGTTCCTTTTTCGAAAAGCGAAAATTATTCCACGAGTTTTAAGGTGACCGGGGCGAATATATAATAATAATAATAATATGTCGTTCTTATATAGCGCTTAATGCCTTAACAAAGCCTCTAAGCGCTTCACATTATTACCCCGGTCATTGGATCAAACACATATGGATCACATTGAAC
>NW_022695263.1:0-601 GCF_011630105.1 Anneissia japonica | reverse complement strand
ATTATTAAATTAAATTATATCTCCATAATATTGCGGCTAGTAATCAGCGCAGTGTTGGAACCTACCAGGTACCCACTTGTACTCCTGGGTGGAGAGAGGCAACCGTAGATAAAGTCCCTTGCCCAAGGACACAAGCGACTTGCACAGCGAGAGTTTCGAACCCCCGACCTCAAGGTTGGAATGACTTAGATATTGATTTGAGAACTGCGACTTCTCTAAACATATTTAAATACAAATTAATAAGGCACTAATTAAGAAAATATAATCGGTTACGACCATGTGCTTTAAATGCAGGGCCCCAATGGAAATCAGTGTTTTAACTGTTTGGGCTACCCTGGGTAAACAAATGTAAATAAATAAATAAATAATACATTTGGATAGTTTTGATACTATTTTGAAATAAGCAGCTGTTAAGAAGTGAAAAAAAGTGATATTATTAAGGTAAAAACACATGAAACGCACATGAAAATTTATATCCGGAGCATTGTAGGCCTAGCCCAAAAAGGAAAAAACAAAACATTTTAAGATGAAAAATTTAAAAATTACAAATTATTTGAATTCAAATTAGTGGATAATGTAGTCTTATATTTGATTATCGCCT
>NW_022695262.1:0-3386 GCF_011630105.1 Anneissia japonica | reverse complement strand
AATCTCAGTCAGAATCATTTTTTAACAAGTTTGAAATAATTCCAATAAAATATTGTATTACACAAAAGCATTATTAATTAATCTGACTTACTGAAATGTTTACGTTGCTGATACGATTGTGAGCAATAGATGAAGTGCGCCCTCTCTAATGAGATTAGTTTTTGTACCTTGCATCTCCCACAGTGTGATCGATTGAGTCGGCCTGAGATAAGTTTGTTTAATTGTCAAAATCTCGGAATAATTTTTTAGATTTTGACAATAAAGTTTGAAATAATTCCCATAAAATATTGTATTACACAAGTGTCAACACTAGCAACGAAAAATTTCATGTCGACCGTTTTTTTTTATCTTTGATAACAGAAACTAAATCGAGGTAAGGATAGGCCTAGCCATGTTGATAGGCTAATGACTCCGGCACCTACTATTACTCGCAAAATCAAACTTTCATTCATGCACATTTATTTTTTGTGTGTAACACAAAAAAAAAATCAAATTTGAGTCTTATTTTGCATTTTTTTCATGTTTAGGAATGTCTAAATTCAGTTCAAGCAATTAAATAATTTTTATGCTCAAGTTAATAATTTGTATTTGTATTGAAAATTTTCTATTAAGGAATGTAACATAGAATCAATTATGACCTCGCGTCATTTTTTGGAGTCACCATACTCATATTTTTAAAGTTTGTGTGTTACTGCCAAATGAGCAAGTTATTTTCGAAATTATTTTTTATGATTTTTTTTTTTATTTCGGGTGACAATATATACTGTATGATTGTTCATGTGTACTTTAATAATAATAAATAATATCCTAGATTTATAAGCCTTAAGCATTGTACATAAACTAAAATTTAAAAGAAAACAAAAGGACCAATATTTTCTTTTCATTGTCTCTGTTGTCGTAATTTCTAAATAGCACTTTTCTTTTTAAACTGTAAGAGCAGTCTGTAGGATTCATTTTAAAAGTTTTTTTTTTGTTGCTATCACACAGTATACCCCATGCTATAGTTTGGAAGTTTCATACTTCCATGTGGAAATCCTTATTACAGCAGTATATCTAGTAATCCATATTATTTACTATTCAGTTTACAGTTAAACTTGCCTAAGTCGACTGTGCCTAAGTCGAATAATTTCGAAGTCGATCTTATTTTGCATGCCAAATTGTTTCATTTCATTCATTTCATTATTTATTTGGTCATTTACAACAACAACAACAACAACAAAAAAGCTGAAATTTGGGGAGACCAGGGACAACCAGAGTGAACCAAATCACTGTAGCAAAGCCGGTTTACCCAACCCCAAATTCAGCAACACATTAAAAAATCAAACATTACAGCGAATCAAAATACAAATCAACCTTACAAAGAAAAGAGGATGGGCTTTCTAAAACTGCAGCATCGGTTAACAATCTAGGGAGCTGGTCCCAAACACGAGGCAACCTGATAGCTACTGAGTTGAAAAATGCTTGGGTCCTTGATGCTTGGTGATGGAAACACAAGCGATCATTATGTCTGGTATTGATTTTGATACCATCATAAACCGTGCTGCAGCTTAGAAGGCCCATCAGAACTTTAAAGCAAAAAATAATATGCAATTTGTCCCTTCGGACAGACAAAGAAGAAAAAGAAAGCAAATGTAACCTCTCCTCAAAGCTCATCTGTCCTCGATGTTGTTTAAGAGCAAGACGAGTTGCTCTTCTATGGACTCCCTCAAGCAGATCTGACAAAGTTTTAGTCCATGGAAACCAGGCGGGTTGAGCATACTCCAGGCCTGGCAATACCAGGCTTTTGTAGAGAGACAAAAATGCACTGGTCGAAGCATGTCCAGCCACGCTCCAAACAAAACCAAGCATACGCTTAACTTTGGAAACAATGGCATGGACATGGTCCTCCCAGGTCAATTTTGAGTTGAAAGTAACACCAAGGTATTTAATGGTGGTCACCGGACTAATAAGAGAGCCAGACAAGAAATAGGAAGACAATTGTTTATTACGCGAGCGTGTGATATGTAAAACATTTGTCTTCAGAACGTTGAAAGGCATGCGGTTTACTTCACTCCACAGAGTAAGTTGCTCAAGATCTGCTTGAAGGTTGAGAGAGTCTTGAGGAGAGGTTATAGGACTATAAATAAGGGTGTCATCAGCAAAAATAGCAGTTTTACATTTAAGCGAACAAGCAATGTCATTAATAAAAAAATTAAACTTGTTCTACTTCGTCATCGCGTGGCTTATTCCCTTGCGGTACCCCACTGGTTACCTCCACCCAGTTAGATGAGGATCCCTTAAATTGAACTTTCTGAAAACGTTTAGTCAAAAATGACTTTAACCAGTACCAGATATCCCCAGAGATGTTAAATTGCTGGAAAAGCTTATTTAGGAGAATATCATGAGGCATCCGGTCAAAGGCCTTTGAAATATCTAAAAAAATGGCATCAATGAGTGGTGGGGATCTTTGATCCAAAATATAGGACCAGTCATGAATGATAGTTGCATCATTAGGCATCCGGTACATGACTTTTTAGGTAAAAAACCGTGTTGGTTCTCAATGAGCAAACAATTATCAGTAGCATGCTGCAGAAGTGCTTGTACCACCAGCCTCTCCAGCATTTTACCCACAACAGATGTTAGAGCCACCGGGCGGTAGTTGTTAAAATCGGTAGTCACTCCTTTCTTAAAGATAGGAGTGACATGTGCCTCTTCCAACCCTCAGGCACGCTACCTGATGAAAGGGAAATATTAAACAACTCGCAAAGAACTGGAGAAAAAGTTGGAGCGCAAAGCTGGAGAAGCCTTGGAGAGAGGTTATCTGGGCCTGCAGCCTTGTTTGTTTGAAGTTTCTGCAGCATGCTAGTGACCTGCTCAACAGAAAAATAAACATTAGATAAGGTTGGTAGTGGATATAAACAAGGTAAGGGATGTTCAGGAATGTTCTCAGAATTATTAAAGACGGAAGAAAAAACGTTTTGAAAACACTGTGCAATATCTCCTGGATGTTCTATTTGTGTTCCATTATTTATAAAAACATTAGCACAAGAAGATTTACGTTTCATTCTGACATGACCCCAGAATCTACGTTTGTTATCAGAAGATGAGCACAACTTGTTTACATAGTTATAGTATGCTTTTTTGGTCTTATATTTTACCTCATTTCTAATTTCTTTATATTTTATCCAAGTATCCATTGATTGAGTCTTTACAAATGTTTTGAACAACGCTCTTTTCTTATTGGCAAGCTTTAGAATATCTTTAGAGATCCATGGCTTGTTCTTAGATTTCTTGCGTAATTTAACTGGGACACTGTCTTTAATGGCAGCCTCTAACAGGTCTAGGCAACCTTCCCAAGATGAGTTGATGTCCTGATGGTCAATCACCATACACCATGGAGCAAGGTG
>NW_022695261.1:0-1300 GCF_011630105.1 Anneissia japonica | reverse complement strand
TTTAAATTATTTAAAAGTTAACTTACTCCCTTGCTAGTCACAATTTATTTTTATATGCTCATATTGCTGTCAACAATAACAAGCATAATACAGTAGAACCTCGTTTTTACGTACCCCAGTTATACGAACCCTCGGTTTTACGTACGCCTCGTATGGACGATGACGTCATCAAAAACCCCGAAAATATTCAAAACAAATGGCCCTTTTGAGAGCAACCATAAGTAAAAAGACTATAACAATAAACTATAACAATAAACAAACCATAATGCAACGTATTTTCATTAAAAAGCAACGTTGATTGAGTCTAATACCGGGTTGTTATAATCTAAAACCATGTGAACTGAGTGAGATGAACAACTACCGATGGTGCTTAAAATAATTGCTTTCCTCCTTAGCTTCGTGTGACAAACTTGTCTGGTCGAATTTTCTACACGAAGCTGGGTAGACATAGTTTCGTACACGAACGCTAATTGGTTGGCTCGCCCAGTGCATAGCACATGGTTGCTGTTTCACGTACACGAACGCTAATTGGTTGGCTCGCCCAGTGCAACGCACATGGTTTTAGTTTGTCTTAACAGGTCCAGACAACACCACAGCTCTGTTGTTTAGAATAGGCATGAAGGGGAATTCCCAAGTTATACATACCTTTGTCGTATAGGTAATCTTACAATATTTTCATGTTCTTTATTTTAGTTAAATAAAAGATATAAAGTGATGAATTAATACAGTAGACACATGGTTTTATTTGAACACTTTATTATGGCATCGTTAAGTGATGAATAAAAACACTAAACACATGGTTTTATTCGTAGGCGCAGGCCAGAGGCTAGGTCTAGTCTAGCCTAGATAACATCGTTCGTTCGTATATACGTTTATTAGGTCAAAGGTTACTACAAATTTAGCCCAACCTCTATTTTACGAATCCCCCGATTTACGTACGCCCACTAGTCCCGTACCGTACGTAAAATCGAGGCTCTACTGTACATACAAATGTACTCGAGTTATTTCCCTATTGGACAAATAAATAATGTGACATGCCTAAAAGTTGTCTTGATGACATCACGTCATGACCATATATAAGCACATCATGTCTATATATGGGCATACATACAACATGTTTTTTGTCAATTGTGAAAAAAACTAACAAATAAAAGTTTGTTTTCATTAAACAATTCCACTCAAGTTTTTTTTTTTCTTGATTTTTTTATTGCGAGTATATCTTGGAATAATAAATAAAAATAAATATGTTTCTCTTCTACATTTAGCCCTAAGAAGATAGCTGAGAAAGCAACCACGTCCC
>NW_022695260.1:0-629 GCF_011630105.1 Anneissia japonica | reverse complement strand
GAGTAAATCATCGGGAAGTGACAATATTAGTAATGTTATTCAAAAAATTGGTGCAACTCCTCTTTATAGGCCACTACATATTCTTTTCAATTGGGCAATACGTGAGGGCACGTTCCCACAAGCATGGAAAATGGCTAATATATGTCCCATACATAAAAATGGTAGAAAAGAAAATGTCACTAATTACCGCCCAATTATACACATCTAGATGTGTATAAGAGACAGCATATATAGTATATTGATCAACCGTTCTCTCCCCTGCTCAGCATGGCTTCATACCAAATAGATCATGTACCACCAACCTTGCAACATTAATTTCTTTTGCATATCAAGCATTTGACAATAAAACACAATGTTATGTCATATACACTGATTTTGCAAAGTCCTTTGACACAGTCGACAATAAACTCCTCATTTATAAACTTTCTAAATTTTGTTTTACTGGAAATGTTTTAAAGCTTTTGCGCAATTAGTTATACAATCGAAAACAAAGGGTCTCAATTGTACATCAGACTGGCTCCCTGTGAGATCAGGTGTCCCGCATGGAACAATTTTGGGACCTTCATTTTTTACCCTTTTCATAAACGACTTACCTTCGAATTTCAATTCCCATTGTTTACTCTATGCTG
>NW_022695259.1:0-1003 GCF_011630105.1 Anneissia japonica | reverse complement strand
AGTGTTTTGTTTAGTGAGTATCCACGCTAGGGTATTGTTTGAACTTCGTTATGAGCTTTCTTTTCCTCTATCAATAATATTTTATAAACTTTTTAATGAAGGTGCTGTACCTCAATCTTGGAAAGAAGCGTGGGTCATCCCAATTTTTAAAAAAGGTAAGAACAGTCTATCTAATTACAGACCTAACAGGTCTAACGTCTCAGGTTTGTAAGATCTTTGAGCGGATTATCTGTGTTAGAATTATGGATCATTTATTTTATGAACAATTTTATGCTTGAAGCTGTGGATAACGAAAAAGATTTGGGTGTTATATTTGATCGTAGCTTAAACTTTGCGGTGCATGTTGCTGACATATCAAAAAGAGCCAACATGAAATTAGGAATGATTGAAAGATCTTTTCGTTTTCTAAAATCTAAAGGGCTTTTAAAGTTGTATAAATCTATTGTGAGACCTATTTTAGAGTATTGCAATGTTGTATATTCTCCAAGTTTTAAGAAAGATGAAGACCTTCTTGTGAAGGTACAGCAGCGTGCTACTAGGATGTTTCCTGAGTATCGTCATCTTCCATATGAGGAACGATTGAAAGCCTTAAATCTTCCAACATTAAAGTATCGAAGACAGCGTGCAGATTTATTGCAAGTGTTTAGAATTGTTCATGGTTTTGATAATATTTCTAAAGATTTTTTTTTTATTTTAATGTTGATAGTGCCACTAGAGGCTATTCATATAAATTAAAGCACCATTACTCTAGAACTAATCTGAGGAAAGGGACATTCTCCACGTGAATTATTAAGAATTGGAACTTATTGTCTGAGGAAGATGTTAATGCTACATCCCTAAATATGTTTAAATCTGCAACTGAGAGGCATTGGGCTGACCACCCGGTAAAATTTGTTCATCGAGGGGCCAATATAAGCATTGTATGCTTGGCTTCTACAGGGCCGGCGGAACGTTTTTCAAAGTGGGGGGGGGGGCCCACTTATAAGCAGGCCAGTAACAGGGG
>NW_022695258.1:0-1040 GCF_011630105.1 Anneissia japonica | reverse complement strand
TACAAAACACTTCCTTTCAATGTATTAGTTGATTGTTTATGGATCAATAATATCCTCTTTTTTGATGCTTTTTGTTTTTCCCTCCTTTACATTTTCTTTGTTTATTTCTGTTGTTTGTTACTGCTTTTGCAGTTGATTGGTTAAAGGTAATTTTGTTGTTGTTGTTGAATTATTGTTGTTGTTAATTTGATGTTTTTAATTTGAGCTGTTAATTTGTAGTTAAGATGTTGGATAAGAGTGCAAGTTTTTCTTGTTCGGGTTTATGCCCATTCTCTTTCCTGGCAATACTGTAACATGTCTTTTTTTGATGCCAAATAAATATTATTAAATGATAACCAAATTGGAACACTGTCTAACATTACACAACAACGTCATCATCACTATTGATGAATAACATCATATGTCCTTATATAAATCAATGCAAACAATTAAAGGGGAACCAAGACTTGCAAATTGATCAGTTTGCCTATTTATTCACGTGATATGCATCAATATTTTAACAATGCTGAAATACTGTAATAATAATAATGTTTACAATATATTTACACTAATTCTGTTAAAATATCTACCATGTATAGTAGGAAAGGCCTACTTAAACTTCATCAAAAACAATCAATTTGTCCATCTTTATTGAATAGCGCTGATGAGTATCAGTGTGTACTGATGTACACATGCAGTATATATATTAAAGGATAGTCTTGCAAAATGGCTACAGCATTTACCTTATGAGTGGATTTCAGAGGCAATATGTACAATCAAATTTTATCCAGTAATTGTTGTGTGTTTAACAGTTAACATTGTGATAGTTGCTAATAGCCTGTGAGCAGTGTACATTGCCTTTTAGATTGTACTTTCATCAAACTTATACTCAATCATGCAAATCCCTCCAGAACTCGGGTAATTTTGGTCTTCCACTCTGCTTTGATAGTTTGCATTTGGTTGTTCATCACAAGCTGGTGTATTAATGAAATACAGTAGTTGACATAACTGGAAAAAAAAATGTTTATCATTAACATTGGCCTAATGCAATTATTATACAG
>NW_022695257.1:0-1152 GCF_011630105.1 Anneissia japonica | reverse complement strand
CCTCAGTTCACTATTACAATTCCAAACTACATTGACATTTTCTTTATTCTGTCCAGCATAAACAATAAACATGTTCTAGTTTATCTAGTTATCTAGTTGTGCACTAAGCAAGTAGCGCACGACTAGGTATACTCTCCAGGGAGCAGAGAAGGTTGCACTTTGTGCTGGTTTGCCATTGTATGTTATCCATTGATCAGGGGTAATAACGCTCAGCGCTTTTGATCATTCATTCGAATTGGCGCTATACACATATTTGGGTGTTATTATCAAAATGTAAATGAACCGAATAAATTTTTATCGTTATTATTTTAGTTATTTTTTTATGTAACTGAAAAAAACTAATTTGAATTTGGAGACGTAACTTTAAAATATCTCATACAGTAGTCACAATCTTGCAATTTATATTATGTTTCAGAGAGCAATGCTAGACACAAACCCTTATCTCCTTGGTCTGACAGTTATTGTGTCTATTGTACACAGTGTGTTTGAGTTCCTTGCCTTTAAGAATGGTAAGTTAATCTACAGATTGATTTTTGTTTTTCTGGTAGTAATCCTGGAATATAAATATTTTGTTCAAAATAGAGTACAAAAAAAGCCCTGCATAAAGGCTGATTCAGTATTTGTGGATGATCCCTAAATGTGACTCATTAAATATGTTGATTTTTTTTTTTTTGTAAAGTTGAAGGAATTAAGTAATGAATTAATGAGTTAATTAATGAAAGTAAGACAATCTTTAGGCTTTGATATTAAACTGAGCATTTTTTATACAAGTTGTTAAAATTTCCTTGTTTATGAATGTCTAATGTCTTTTCTCAATTGTGATTCACTTTAGATATTCAATTTTGGAATAACCGCAAATCATTGGAAGGGCTGTCCGTGCGTTCTGTATTCTTTGGCGTATTTCAGTCACTAATTGTACTTTTATACATTCTTGATAATGAGACAAATTTTGTGATCAAAGTTAGTATCTTTATTGGTCTTCTAATTGACTGTTGGAAAATAACCAAGGTTGTTACCTTTAAGGTTAGTATGCATCTGTTTGTTGGCCAATGCCCGATTTACAAGTCATATATTTACATTTATTTTTTCAATGCCACTTTTAGATAACAAACAGATAAATTATAATAACATGCTCGAATAGGAACATTAGAT